>NC_141535.1:197292500-197485000 GCF_021556685.1 Rattus norvegicus | reverse complement strand
GTGTTCATATCTTCCCAGGAAAAAGTCCACAAGTAGAAAGTCATCTGTGGGACTGAAGATGGGCTCAGTGATTTAAAACACTGACTGCTCTTCTAGAGGTCCTTAATTCAAATCCCAGCAACCACACGGTGGCTCATAACCATCTGTAATGAGATCTGACGCCCCCTCCTGGTGTGTCTGAAGACAGCTACGGTGTACTTAAATATAATAAATAAATCTTTAGAAAAAAAAAAAAAGGTCATCTGTGTCTTTGGGAAAGCTCCCTTTTAGGGGAATTGGTTAGGCCTGGATAACATATAAATAGAGAATTCTGCTGGTTTGCCTGTTCCCAGCCCCTGACAGATATTTACTTTCTCATACCATGCATTCTTAAAACACATGAGAAGTGGAGATGCCCCAGGCACCACTGGCCAGAGCTTCATCCTGCCGCAGCTCCTTCCACCCTCTTAGTGCATAGGCTCATCTCAGTCAGAGACTTTTTTCTACTACAGCAAAATTCAGAAGCATATTCTGAATTCCTATGCAATGTTTGCTGATGCTACAGCTGCCCTCCACTCTCTCCAGATGATTCTAAAACTGCTCTGATTAGTACAAGTACCCAGAACTATGAGGTTACTTGACACAGCAGAGGCTAGCACCGTCAGCCTCAGCCTTGGCATTCAGGAGGAGGGTGGAAGAACAGGAAGGACTTCTTTGAAACTTCTCTGTCTGTATACATGCCTCCCCTACAGAGCCTGGCCAAAAGTAAACATAATTTTCCCTGTGTGTCTCCATCACAGGAGGAGCATATGGTTGGATGCAACTGGCTTCTCTGAAACCCTTTCCAAAGAACACAATCTAGTTACTTAGCAAATATTTACCGAGCAACATAGAAGGAGAAAGAGCATTCCAGCGAGAGGCCAGCAAGAGGAAAGAGATCGAATAAACTAAAGAGGAATAAAACAACAAGGGTATGTCTGTGGTACAGCGAGTGCGTAGAAAAATTGAAGAGAAAAGGGAACAATTGGGTCCAGCTCTGGATGTCTGGGAAAGGACTGTGAGTTTACTTCAAAAGGTAAGAGAGACTAAAGAAAGATTCTGAACAAGAGTCAGACATGATCAAATGCTCAGTAGAATTCAGTGGGACCCAGGTAAAGAATAATCATATACAGCAGCCATCAACAGCTAAGTACTTACTTTGCACCTAGCAGATGATCAAGGTCTTGCACAGACTGCCTTGCTCAATAAAAATAATACTGCACTTAAGACATAGTGCTGGCCCAGGTATTTTCAGTCTTCACAGCTATCTCCTAATTTGAGTGTTATGCCAGCAATTTGGCAGATGGTGCTTGCACTTAAAAGGTAAATGTATTGTGCTCAAGGCCAGGCAGCTACAGTGGTAGAGTCAGGATTTAATTTCAGATTATTCTGACTCTAAAGCTGACTTCTTATTGTTGTTTTGTTTTGTTTTGTTTTTCATGACAGGGTTTCTCTGTGTAGCCTTGGCTGTCTAGGAATGACTGTACTGGTCACTCTGTAAAGCAGGCTGGCCTCAGACTCACAGAGATCTGCCTGCCTCTGCCTCCCCAGAGCTGGGACTAAAGGCAGGTACTGATGCTGCCACCAAAGCTGGCTTTTATGAACATGTTAAGGAGCAATTGCAAAATCGTGGGGAGCAATGAAGGATGATGGAAGGAGCAAGAAGAATAGAGAAAAAAGATACGAGACTAAGTTGTAGATGCATAATAGACATATTATGACAACTGGCAAAACTTTAGGCAGAAATAGTATCAAATATGAGTTAAGGTTTTGAACATAAATAGCTGATAGAAAGCCAGACTAAGACTCGAGAACACAGAGAGCCAGGTAGGTGCCGTGGAGGACTAGGAAACGTCTCCCATACTTTGGATGCTATTCCCTCCCCAGGGATGCTATTTTGGGATGCTATGGAAGATGCGGCATGGCTGGCTGAAATGGGTCAATGGGAATGGTTTTTGAAGGTGATACCTGACACCTGACTCTTTCCCTGTATGCTTTCTGGCTAGCATGGATATGAATAGCCTCTACCACGTTTCCTCTGCCATGCCTTCCTTACCGCAGTCTGAAACTCTCTAAAACCATGAGCTAAAACTAATGCTTGAACTGTTTCTGTCAGGTGTAGTGGTCACACTAACTCAGATGTAGCTGACACAGTGGGTTAAAGGATTCCAACTATGTTGAATTTGATGTAATGGCGGCAGACACTTGGAAAAATCACTTTGCTCCTTATATCTGTTCCCCATTTGTCAACTCCTTATTTATTCATTTAAAAAAATTTAAAATATGATAAAACTTAACATTTTAACAATTTAAATTATTTTAATTAGCAGTCTCTTATCCAGTGTATAAGGAGCTGGGAAGTCATCACTTCATCTCAACAAGGAAAAAAATCAAAAATCTGAATAAACTGAAAAGTCAGCAAGTGTTCTTAGATCCACATGAAAAACTGTGCCCTGCCCTCATCAGAAATGCAGGTACGGAGGATTACAGTTTAGCAGAGAACTGGAGCAGGAAGCTCCCCAGGAACCAGGGTAAGAAGCCCAGACTGTAATGGAGGACCTGCTAGCCTCAGTGTACAACCAGCTCAAGCATTGAAGACAGCAGTGGGTCCCAGCCAGTGGGACAGAGTGGGGAGATCTTTGTTACTTCTAGTCTAGGGACTCTTCTAGTTTCTCCAAAGACCACAGAGCAGGATTCTCAACCTGTGGATTGTGACCCCTTTGGGAGTCAAACAACGCTTTCAAAAGGGCCACCTAAGACCATCAGAAAATACAGATATTTGCATTATGATTCATAACAGTGCAAAACTGATCTTATATAGTAGCAATGAAAATAATTCTATGGTGGGGGGTCACCACAACATGAAGGACCGTATCAAAGAATCACAGCATTAGGAAGGTTACAACCACTGTTCTAGAGGAAAAACACCTGACACTTCTGGGAAAGAGCAGACCTTCTGAAATACCAAGGCTAGAGCGCTGTATGTAAGGACTGCCCTCAAGAGAACTGTTTTCCCAGAGTCTCCCCTCCTGAAGTTTTCCAGAGTCTAATAACAAGGAGAAGGGAAATACTCTGCTACAGCACAGCAGCTCCACTCTGTTGTTTGGTGAGAGGTGTGCAGGCAGAGACTAAGAAGCCCTGTGAACTCGGCTCCAACAGCAGATTGAATTATCTGGCATGCTTTGAGTATTCGCTCCCACTGTCTACATGCGTGCACACAAACGGTCTTTCTCGGAGCTCCTTTCACTAGCACATCCCATCTGAGATAAGGGGGGAAACGAACAGTAACGAATACAAAAGCACCAACAGTAACAAAACCACACCTAGGATATTTAAACTTCGGGGGAGAAAAGCCTTACCTATTCAGCAGCAAAGACAGGAATTTCTCTGAAACCATGCAAGTGAGAAAAGCATGGAGCAAAATGCCTGCTATACTGAGGGGGAAGGAAAAGATAGCCTAGAATTGTGGGAAAGGAGCCTCCAAAAGTGAACACGTGGGTTCTGTGGCTCATGCCGGGAGGGCGTCCCAGCAACTGAGGGCTAAGGCAGGTAAAGGATGACTTGATCTCAGGACTTCAACACTCAAGGTTCCATCTTAAATTTAAAAGGAAGAGGGGTGTGTGTGTGAAGAAGTAATAGAGACTTCTTAGACAAACCAGGAAATTTGTTGCCTGCCTTACTTGAAATGCTAAAAGCTCTTCGGAGACAAGAAAAGGGGCACGGGTCACAGACAGGCACACGTGACAAAAGGAAGAGCGTCAGAAGAGGAGGCTCTGCTATGTGCTTAAGACAAAGTAAAGTAGATAAAACTTCAATTTTAAAAATCTTAGTTGATTTACCAATAACAGTTTGTTCAAAATAATAGCACAATATATTAAGTATGCTTTTTATGTATAATCTTATGACCCAAAGGATAGAAGGGAGAAATTAGGGATATTTTGTTGCTGTGAGATATTTACAATAAGAAAAAATTTAAAGAGAATTAATGAAAGAAAAATATTAAAAATAGAAGAAATTATTATCTAGGTATGGATTTGGATTAGCTATAAATGTATAAGGACAACCACTAAAAATATGTTTTTGGGGAAATGTAAAAAAAATTGAAGCATAATTGTTACAAGAAAAAGAAGGGCACTGGGGGGTGGGGAGGTCTAGGATATAGTTCAGTTGGTAGTATGCCTGTCTAGCACGAACAGGGCCCTGGGTTTGATTCAGAGCACCACATCAACCAGGCATAGCATCACATGCCTGTAATCCCATCACTTGGGAGGTAGAGGCAGGAGGATCAGAAGTTCAAAGTCATCCTAGTCTACAAAGTTCAAATGAGACCATGAGGATAGAACAAACACAATGATTAGTGTCCCTTATAAGAAGAGACCCCTGCCTGGAGGGATGGCTCATCAGTTAAAAGCACTGGCCACTTCTCCAGAGGACCCAGGTTCAACAGCCAGCACCCACATAGCAACTCACACTTGCCTGTAACTCCAGTTCTAGTGCTTCTGACAACCTCACACAGGCATACATGTAGGCTAAATACCAATGAACATAAAATAAAAATAAATTGTATATTTTTTTAAAAAAGAGACCCCAGAGTTTTCTCCATCATGCAAAGCAAAAACAAGAAGGAAACCAAGTGCAAGCCAGGAAGAGGGTACTTTCTTTGGAGAGCCTTCTAATCCTGATCTTGGGCTTCCCAGTCTCCGAAACTTAAAGATCGATGTATGTCATTTAGTCACTCAATTGATGATATTTTGTTTGTTAGCTTAAAATGAGTAAAGCAGTATCTAAGTTTCCACCCTGGGAAACTAGAAAATACCAAATTAAATATAGAGTAAGCAGATGAAAAGATTTAGTAAAAGTGAGAGGGAGGTTACGTCAATGAAATTGAAAACAGAAAATATACATGGAGAAATCAGTGAGAGGAAGAGCTGGTTGTTTGAAAAGATCATAAACCTCACACACCCAGACCAACCTACTATAGTGAATGAACGTTTATGAAAACCCTAGAGTTAACCTCATAACTAAATTGAGGAACGAGAAGCTTCCCACTAAAATGAGGAACAAGTCAGGGTATCCTCTCTCCTCATTCTCTTTCAGCATTAAACTAGAAGTTCTAGCTAATTAAAAAAAAAGAAACAGAAAAACATTCAAAGGTATTCATAGTAGCAAGGAAAGTGTTCTGTACAACACTACAATGGCATATACATATCACCATCCATTTCTGAAATGCATATCCAACACCAAAATGAGTCCTAACTTCAGCTGCAGACTTATAGCAATAGTGGTGTGCTACTGTGAGCTCACTGTACTCACTACTCTTCTCATTCCTGTGACAGAAATACCTGGAAGAACCAGCTTACAAGAAAGACTTATTTTAGTACATGGTTTCAGAGTGCTGGAGAAGCATGTGACAGTATCACCTTACTTTATGGAGGAAACAGAAAGATGAAAAGAGTGCACCTAAGGACCCACACCTATTGACCTGTTTCTTCTCGTTAGGATTTAGTTCCTAACACTTTTCAGAACCTCCCAAAATGGGTTGGGCTTGGGCTAGGCCCTAACATATAAACTTGTGTGAACATCTGAAATTCAAAACAAAACACTCATCAACTGGAATAAATGTGGCACTCTGGTGGGCCATGGCGGTGGAGACTGCATAAGGGGAGGGCAGGGGCTTTATGGGAGATCTCCTGTCCTTGGCCACAGTGGGAGTCAGTTTCTCCTTCTACCATGGGAATTCAGAGGACGAAACCCAGGTTGTCAGGCTTGGCAGCAAGTGTTCTTACCTGCTAAGCCACCTCGCCTGCTCCTGTTCCATTTTTCTGTGACACGAAAGTAGCTCTGGAAGTGAATCTGGCTTTAAATTTAGTATGAAGTCGAATTGATGTGCATGTGTATAAATAGGAGATCTGTGTAACCACCATAGTCACTGCACAGCCACCACTCCAGGACTCTTTCCTGCCTTCTCTTATAGTCTTGTACAGGTTTTTGGTATGCATGTAAACTTTCACTTATTAGGGATAGTTATCTGCAAATGCACTTGATAGGTCATATTGACTTGTGTGTTTTGTTTAATAAAAAGTTACCCAGTGTTTCCGGTGGCTGGGGTCATTTTTGCATTCCCAGCAGCAGTGTGTGAGGGCTCAGCATATGAGTGCATGCTAGACATGGTTTGGCATTTTCATTTTAGTCGTTCTAATATTTGTGTCATTATTCTATCAAGGTTTTAATCTGTATTTTCCTCATGACTAATGATGTCAAACATCTTCGTTGTTCATATATTCTTTAGTAAGCTGTCTGCTTACTTCTGAGTCAGTTTTGATGGGATTGTTTGCTTTCTTATTGTCTGATTTTGAGAATTCTTTACATAATCTTTTTATAAAAGGATGCATCTATTGGTATGTGTGTGTGTGTATCTGTGTGCATTTATGTGCACATGTATAGGCCAGAAGAGGGTTTAGAATACCTAGAATTGAAGTTACGGGTAGTAATAAGCTGCCATTTGGTGGTGGGAACCAAACTCAGATCCTCTGCAAAAGCAGTGCAATATCTTTGGTCTAGATGATAGAGTTGTGTGTGGGGTTGGCATCAAGACAAACAGCAAATAGTTTTTCTCAACCTTCTGTGCATCTGCATATATTTTAGGTTGAATGGGTCTTTTAAAGGGTTTTGATCGAAACCGCTGTAGTGGTTTGAGTAAGACTGGCCCCCATCGGCTCATATATTTGAATATTAAGTCATTAAGGAGTGGTACCATTTGAGAAGGACAAGAAAGTGTGGCCTTGTTGGAGGAAGTGTATCACTGGGGATGGGCTTTCAGTTTTCAGATATCGAAGCCAGGTCTGATTCTCTCTCTTCCTGAGGCCTGTAGATCAGGTTATAGCTCTCAGCTTCTGATCCAGTGCCATGTGTACGGCCGTGCTCCACACCATGATAAGGGACTAAACCTCTGAAACTGTAAGACAGCTCCCACTTAAATGCTTTCTTTTATAAGAGTTGCCTTGCTCATGACTTGTCGTCACAGCAATAGAATAGTGACTAAAACAACAAAGTTAAATTATCAATTTGGAGAGCAATCTATTGAATCTTCAAATCTCCAAAATGATATTTTAAACCTCCTGCGATTTTTTTCTTTCAATGTTTTGTAGTTTTCCACATCTAGTTCCTGGACTTGTTCTAGGAGCTCTATGTGGAAATATTACATTATTTGCTATTCTAGGTGGAATTTCTGCTTTAACTTTCACTCTCCAACTTTAATTGCTGGTGTATAAAAATACGATTGATGACAGGTATTCTGCAAACATCTCAGAGATGTTTCCTGGATTCTGAGTTGGTCACATTTTCTGGTTTGTGAACTGGATATGACTTTATGATTTACTTCTGAATCCAACACAAGATGGAGTTGTATAATCTCAGTGGAAACAGATTGTTGTCCTCTCGCTGTCTTTTTTGCTGATTGTGAAAATAGTCTTCCCAGATGACCAGTGTTTCAGAGATTGATGCAACACATGCTTACATTTTCCTACAGCTTCATTATCGACTTGATCTGTTTTTCTTCTGTTTTGTTGCCACACCCATGCCAAAATCTACAAACCAGGGCAGCCAAGACGACCAGGCAGTTCGCAACTGTGAGGAGTCCCAGGCATGCCTGTTTCCTTTTTTTTCCAGAAAAATACAAAATGCATCCTGGCATGTGGCATATGCTAATATTGCTAATACTTCAGGAGGATTGCTAGGAGCTTAAGGCAAGCCTAAACTATAGAAAGAGTCCATGTCTCAAAACCTACCTCACAAAAACAACAACAAAACAAACAAACAAAAACACCTACTACCACCACCAGCATAACAAAAAACACGTGAACTGAGTAACGGGGGAACAGCATGGCCTGTGACTGGTCTTTCTGGTTAAGGAAAGCAGAAAAAGAGGGAACTTCCGCAAAGAAGGGTTGGGCAGAAAGTTAGCTGTTCACTCGTCCCATTATAGAGCACTACTGTTTATTCAGTAGGATAAGAGATATGTAAACACGCTAAAATTCATGTGGAACCTCTTACTTACCAAACAGAGGTAATGCACACTCATTGTGGAAATTTTTAGGATATGGTAAAAAGCAAACATGAGAAACCGTGTGACCTGTAATCTGGTCAGAGAAGATAAGCTCTTGCTTTTTCTCTATATAAATAAACAATTTCATGTTTGCTCACAAAGTAGGCTACACTGTGATGCTTTTTAAAAAGTTAAAACTTTTCAGGTAGTAAAGTTATCACATATGTCATTAATTACTGTCACCTTTTATATAGCTGTCCCAAATTTTTAGTCACTTGAATTTTTCTTCTGCTTTTGGGAATATAAGAGGGATGAGTAATTACACACACTTATTGCAGTAGAAAAACCTGATTGAGAAATCAACTATATCTAGTTTTCTTGGCTGTGGACTCTTCAGAAAGGAATGTTAAGTATTTCCCCCACATCCTCCCAGGAGAGTGGCCAGGACTTCAAGTCTGGTAAGTCAAAGAGGTTGTGAGGTAGCTTTTTAGTTAGGAAGTTGGTTTACCTAGGGCAGTGGCTTCCAGCACCTGGCAGAGGGTCAGAGACCATGAGTGACCACAGATGTCAGACACTGAGACCCAGAAGGGTCCCTTTCCCCTTCCAGAGGTTGGCAAAACCTGGTATGCAGATGGCTGTGAGGACCTGGAAGAAAGACTTTTCAGTGGCTAGTCACTTGGGCAGGGCACGAATGATGAGTGGGTGTGAAAAATTCTGCTAATTAAGGGCATCCCACAGGTAGCCATGGAGCAGCCATTAACTGCCTGAACTCCTCCAAACCAGAACCAGCTGTCCAGTTCTGCTTTAGGATTTCTGCTTCAGTTTACATTTAGAAAAATCAAATGAGTCACGAGGAAGACCCCTTAATAATATTGCTAGCTAACTAAATAACTAAATAACTGTGAACCAGGTTTGGAGTCAGATTTAAACACATTTCAAAAAAACAAAGAATATGATAATTTCTTTCCTGCCAACTGTCACAAAGCTATTCCTTGCTATATGCCATGCCATGATGAACACTATGATTTAATGTTCATCCATGGTCCCTGACAGTTCACCTCTGATATCTTCTTGGCTCCTAAGGAGTGGCAAAGTCTGTTGGGTTAGCCAATCTATGGCTTAAACCCTGGACCAAGGATCCTGAACTGGGCTAAAGCAGAAATGGCAGGATATTCTGGCCCTAGCTCCCGCTCAAATGTGCTTTATAGCTCATAGAATGTTTCTTCACCCTCCTAACCTTCAACCTTCTATCTGTAAAGTTCTGTCAACCAAAGGTCTTTGCCACATGGCAGTACTTAGTCTACAGAAAGTTTAGACAGACACATGTCCACAGAAGGTAGAAACAGCTCTTATGTGTTTCAGTCAAACCAGATGTTGTGGACCTGTTCCTAGACAAACCATGAATTTGGCACTTCTGCATTTCCACTCTTGCTATCCCGTCCATTCAGTATGGATACCCCTCACTACATTTTCAAGTCCAACTCACCCTTTAAGACTCAACAAAACAACTATCACAAGGCTGCCTCTCTCTCTCCCATGGGAATCCATCTTTCTTTCTTCTTCAACAGGCATCTAACAGCAGTGAGTAGCCATCTGGATACATTTTGCAAGCTCCCTGAAGGCAGAGGTTGTGCTTTATTATCTGTGCACCCCACCACCAGGACTCGGCTCAAAGTTCTGAGAGTTATTATCAGCCAAATGTAGAACTAAAATTGGGACCTAGACTTAGGTTTGGATGCAATTCCAGACTATTTCAAGCCCCAGAATGGGTGGGGCAATGAAAGGAATGCTGGGACTGGGAGGGAGATAAGACTTCTGAATAAGAGTGTGTCCTGGGCTTCAGTGCCTGCCCACCAACTCAATACCTCCTTGTCTGGGCCCTACAAGAACAAGGAAACGCTGTGTCCTCAGGACTCTCTTTAAGTTGACCCTGGGGCCTTCCAGGGACCTCATTTCACCCATCCCATCCCTGTGATCCTACAAATAAGGCAAAGGCCTAAGTAGGGCTGCAGAAAATGATTAGAGGAATTTTGGGAACAGGCCAATGTTCGAGCTCCTGGTCTCTGGCTTGAGCTATGTACTTGCTCTTAGCCCAAAATGTTGTTGACCCTTTGTCGGGACTCTGGAGTGTAGAAGTGGCATGAGCTCATGCTGGAGGCCTGGGAGCTCTGTTCTCACCACTGCAGAATGGGACAAGTGATGAGGGTGGGGATGAGGGAGGTTAACTCTTCTCCTAGGGAAGAGACTGGGGCTGCATTGGGATGATGGAGTCTGCAATTGTTCAAGAGCTGCATAGGCAGAACCTTTTGTCATTGTGGGCAGGAAGAGAATTACCACCTTCGGGGTAGAGAGGTGTGAAGGCTAACCTTGGAAATCCAGACTGGCATAATGAGTTAGGAGGGTGAAATGGTTAATGGTTTGTTGAAAAACAGGGAGAGTCCCTCCTCTAGGGGCCCAGCTGGCTGCAAAGCCAGGAGCAGAGACTCCGAGGGTGATGCAATGGGGCCCGCCCTGTACACCAGAGAGGGTAAGGAAGGCTGACTCCCACCCAGCAGCAGACTCCACAATACCAGCAGACAACTCCTCTCTCCTCTGGCCCCAAGAAAACAGCCACACGGTGGGTGGGACCTTGCAGGTAGAAAAGGCCCTGTTTGTTTGAGCTGTGAGAAATTGCAGCTTCTGCCTACCGTATTCCATCCAACTTCTAAGCCTTTCTAGTCAAGCAAGCCTTTCCATTAGCCCCACCACACATGTTCTGGAGTCTATTCATCAGGATAGCTAACTGGTCTAGCCAACCATTCTCCATTCGACTCCAGGACTAGACTTGCAGTCTTAAGGAAAGGTAACAGGCAGAGGGTGAAGGACTCAGGACTGTGGGAGGCACAGTCTCTGATCCTGGCAAGCTGGCACTCCCACCCTGTTAGCCTTTTCACTATCATACTGGGAGAGGGTATATTCTGGGTAGAAAACTCACTCGGGCTTCAAGGGTGGGCAAGCTTTCCTGAATTCAAGAGTTTGCCTGCTGTTCCCTTCCCACCTTTGAAACTGACACGGTCTCCTGAGAAATAGTTCTCAGCATGAGGCAGGAGAGAGAAGACAAACTGACCTCTATGATAATATATTGGGGGACCCAGATTTTCTGACAATGTTCTGATGTAACTCTAAAGCCCCATAAGGACTGTGTCTGGTTTGTTTTCTGTGGGATCCCCGGCACATCTTCTGTCCTAAGTCAAAAGTTATTAAAGTGACTTACCAGGCAGAAGCTGAAGTCCAAGTGCAGTTTCACAATTTCTGCTATTATCGTAAACTCCGCAACACACACACACACACACACACACACACACACACACACACACACACACACACACCACAGAGGCACAGAAAAAATACACTAAGTAGCACAACAAACTATCAGACCTGATGCCACAGCAGTATTTACAAACCTTGGCTACCTTTCTGGCCTTGTCTTTAGAAGGTGGCAGTTTCGGGCACTGAGGAGCTTCGTCAGGATCTTTGCTCCAGGCCATCATTTAAGGACGTTTCCAGAGGCTGCTGGACACACAGTGGCCAGGCTCAGGACCCAGTTTGAAGCAGAGAAGTGACAGTTACCCATGGCTCAGGCAGTTTCAGTTTCCCCTATCAGAAAAGCACAATTCACTTGCAAACATGTGCTCTGTATGAGCACAGACCATCAATTCCAGCTGCAGGCTACCCTTATTCTTGGAATTCTGGAAGACAAGGCATAGACAGAATTCCAAATTCTCAGCAGCTCCTTTAAAACCTCCAATTATTTTGAGGAGGGACTTACATCTTAGTAACTTATGTTTGAATAAATTACTTTTTTTTTTTTTGGTTCTTTTTTTTGGAGCTGGGGACCGAACCCAGGGCCTTGCGCTTCCTAGGCAAGCGCTCTACCACTGAGCTAAATCCCCAACCCCGAATAAATTACTTTTTGTAATGTTCTCCAAGCTTTCTTGCATTTGTTATCTGATTGGATTAAGTCATCACAAGCCCTAGGTGGAGAGCTATATCTTGTTTTGCATGGGGAAAGAGATCTAGAAAGATCTAAGATCCCTGTGGCCAAGTTGGGGGCATAGTCAAGATTTGAGCCCTCATCGTCACCCACCCAGAATCCTGGTACACACACACACACACACACACACACACACACACACAGAGAGAGAGAGACAGACAGACAGACAGACAGACAGAGACAGAGAGACGGAGACGGAGACGGAGAG
This sequence comes from Rattus norvegicus, assembly GCF_021556685.1. Lineage (NCBI taxonomy): Eukaryota > Metazoa > Chordata > Mammalia > Rodentia > Muridae > Rattus > Rattus norvegicus. The sequence goes on along the minus strand of NC_141535.1, from coordinate 197,472,697 downwards.
AGACAGAGAGACAGAGAGAGAGACAGAGAGAGACAGATACAGACAGAGACAGAGTCAGCCATCAGAAGTTCTCAAGTCCTCAGCACAGAATCTCAGATGCCCTCAGGCAAGGCGGTCCTTAATCCAGTACCTTAGATAAACTATCACTATTGGCAGGAACAAGGCTCTCTGCCATTTACATTTTGTTCCCTTTCTCTGTGCTGTGATCCAGCTTTGTCTGTTTTGCTTGAAAGCCAATCACACCCTCTCCAACTCCTCACTCCCAAATACGAAATTCAATTGCAGTGAGTTGGAAACGACTCAAAATGCCCAGTAACAGAAACAAAACAAAACAGTTAAAGTCTTAAGGTGACGGATGAAATGTCTGAGCAGCATAAGCAATGGCAAGGATGTGAAGTGTCTCTGCGCATGGTAACAAGTTTTTGAAATACTGTAATTCAAACAGAGCAGAACCCACAATTGCAGGCACTTACCAAACACAGGTGTGCAAATGAGCATCTACAAATTAATAAGAAGAGAATGAACGGAGAAGTACGGATGAAAGGTTTTCTCCTTGTAGGTCTGCCCTGTAATGTTCAGATAATAACTAGTAATAACAATTTCCTAGTGCACATGGCAAATATGATTATCTTAATAAGCAGAGAGGGAGCTGTGAAGGAAGAAGAATTCTTGCTAGAGTTGCTGAAATAGAAGAACCAGAGTCTGGGTAAGGGGGTACTCAGACAGCACAATGTGAAACAGGAAGCAGGATTCTTATATGGCCCTGCCCCTGGTGATCTGGAGGACTGCTTCAAGGGGACTGACACAACACATCAAAAAACATGTCAATGGTGCCTCTAAGAGCTGTGCAACAACCAGGGCAGAAAGAGGACGAGGGTTTTCCTCTTTCTAGTATTGCCCGCAGCTCACATCACTACAACTATGAGGCCCTGTCTTAGGGTTTCTATAGCTGTGAAGAGACTCTATGACCAAGGCAACTCTTATAAAGGCAACACTTAATTGGGGCTGGCTTACAGACTCAGAAGTTCAGCCCATTATCATGAAGGCAGAAGCATGGCAGTGTCCAGGCAGGTATGGTGTAGGAGGAACTGAGAGTTCTACTGCATTCAGGAGAAGACTGATTCTTCTGCAGTGGGAGGGGCCTCAAAGTCCACCCCTACAGTGACACACTGCCTCCAACAAGGCCACACCTCCTAATGGTATCACTCCCTACGGGCCAAGCATTTTCAAACTACCACAGGCCCTTAAAGTAAGGTCTGCTGACAAGAAGCAAAAGGCCTACAGAACAAGTATAGTCTTTCTTAGGTAAGGTCCCAGGCTAGATGGGGGTACAGAAGCACAAACAAAGCTTCTCTAAGACTCAGGGACAGCGCTCTCCACAAACACATTAAAGTCAACATATTTCAAGCTGATCAGCCTCTCCAAGAAGGCTCACTTTTCCTCCTTTGTTCTCCAAATTGGTGATTACCAGCACTACCCATCATGGTGCAACAGGCCATATTGGATCTGTCTCTAGCTTCAGCCTTTACTCTGTGCTTCTGTAGCTTTATGTCCTAAACACAGTAAAAGAGTGACAGTTTCCATGGCATGATAAGCTGTCTCAATGCCCCGCTTTTCCTAAGGCTGTGTCTTCAGCCTGGATTCTGTTCTCAATCATAGCCATCTGTTTACTATCAAGACAGCACATGTAGCATCTCTGGCTGTGAATCCCTTTCCGTTCATCCGCTGAGACCCACAGAACCTGTACCCAGCTAAAAGCCAGTGCCTTAGCCTATTATTCTCTCAAGCCACTGTTCCTACTATATCTCCAGCATCCAGTACAGTGATGGAACTTAAAACCTAGTTAACCCTACGTTCTGAGAACTGTGTCGCTGGGCAGTTTCAGCACTGTGTGAGCGTCATGCAGTATACCTTCAAAGATTGTAGGTCATACAGCCCTACACACAATGTGTATAGCACACCCATTGCATCTGGCTGTACAGCATGTTACTGTTGCTGAATACTGAAAGAGGCTGTAGAAAAATGGTAAATACTTTAAGAACATAAACATATCAAGAGGTATGTTTATTAGCATCACCATAAACCTTTGTGGAATGTGCAGTGCTAAAACTACTACAGTAGCTTTGTCACAGGATTATAGGAATAGTTTGATATCATTAGAATCTTGTTTGAGTTTGATTTTAGTCTTGGTTTGCTTTATATTATAATAAAGAACATGACCAAAAAGTAATTTTCAGAGGAAAGGGTTTCAGCATAAATGTCCTAGTCACAGCCCATTCATTATAAAGCAACCTAGGGGCAGGAACTGAAGCACAAGCTATGAGTGCTGCTTCCTGGCTTGTTCCCCATTACTTGCTCACTTAGCATTCTTATACCACCTAGGACCACCTGCTTAGTTATGTGGCTGCCTGCACTGGGCTAGGCTCCCCACATCAACCATCAGTCAAGAAAATGCTCCCACAGACATGGCTACAAGCAATCAGGCATTTGCTCAGTTGAGGTACTGATCTCAGATAACTCCAGCTTGTATCAAGTTGACAAAAATCTAACCAAGTTTTGGTGTCGTTGACTTTGTTGAGACAGGGTCTCACTACATATCCCATGCTAGCCTCAAACTCACATTGTAGGCTCAGATTGGTCTTGAAGTCTTGGTAATTCTCCTGCCTCAGCCTCCTGACTATTTGGACTACAGATGTGTGTACCCGTGTGTGACTCCATAATAATCCCATGGAACCACTGTTGTATGTAATATGTGGCATTTGCCAAATCATCATGACTTTGTTTTATAAATAAAGAATAAATTAATTTTGGGGTAGACTAAGTATTTTTGACTAAGCATAGCAAGCCCATGTGAGACATTGCAACACTTTTAGTCATGTGATCTTCTGATTCATCTTTGTCCTTCAGCTACCCCTTTCTAGGGCAGGATTCTCTCTGATCTCCAGACCTTTGGAAAACTTTCTACCACCACTTACAACTAGTAGTATTGTCCTTAGATCCCTCCTCTTCACAAACACTGGCACAGGGATGGTTCTCTAGTCTGGGTGCCTTTGTGGTGTCCTGAGGATGTAGCTTGCTTGATAGCACAGGTAGTGTCAGGTGAGGGAACAGGCAAAGACAAGCCATGTCTTGGCATCCAGAAGTGGCAGTTTCCAGTTGAGTCATGTGAGACTGTCTCGGGATTGGGCATGAGGTAGGCAGCATGCAGTGTTTCTCACGGATGATATGCTGCCAAACTCTTTGACTGGGTAAGCACTTTGATTTCCAGCCTCCACCTGGGGAGATGATGGCCACCATGGCCTTCTGCAGTAGCTGGTTTTCAGGAACGCCATGACCTTAGGCTGGATTCTATCACAGAGACCTATTGCCTCTCTAGCATCACAGGGGTGCCCTTTTTACCTTTAGACTAAGCATCCTTGTCCATCTCCCCTAAGACCTCCTGTCCAGTAAGGCACACTGGTAAGTGGAACCACTTGCTGGTCTCTATCTTGACCTAAGTCATACAATAAAGTTCTATTCTAAGTCTGGTCCAGTGAACCTGAAACTAGGACAATCCTCTATTTCCTGACTCTGAAGGAGTATAAGAGATGTATAGTCTTCAATCTCCAGGAAGCTCACAGCCTGGAGACCAAAATGTGCAGAGAAAGTACAAAGAACCTGGAGAAAAAAATTGTTTTAAAAAATCAAATCCAAAATATAGATATGCCAGTGCTTGAAAAATGATTTGTCTCAAGACACATATTTTTTTTAATTCAGGGGAGAGTTCCTAGCTGATTTCTAAAGACTCAGCTGAATTGAATCCAGGGGCTCCAATAATAGTTTGAACAAAATCAAAAAGATGAAAGCTCCTGAGTGGGCCAGTTGTGGTTCCCAGGCCCCAGTTCTAAAGAGAAAGGGCCTGCCTGGCCCTGTATGGCTGAGCTTAGTGTTCTGGTTTCTTCTCTTTGTCCCCTTTGGCCATAGAATTCCCAAGGAGAGAAATCTGACTGCTCTGAAGAGTGGGCACATGAGAGAATGCTAACATTTTAAGACATCGTGATCCTTCGAGGTACTTCAACAGCCCTCTTCAAACATCCACAGGTTTCTCATAGCAAGAATTCAGTGGTTCCAGAAACCTTGAGCACTGGAATATTGGGGGAGGGGTAGTGTCTTTTAAGACCACTTTTTTCTTGATGAAGTTGAGTCTTTAAAACCTGGTAAGGTCAGGAATGGTGGCACAGGGTAAGAGATCAAGGCCAGCCTGGGTTACATAGTGAGACCCTATCACAAACAACCTACAACCCAGTGAGGTGATGGATATAAAAGAATGGACTTAGAGAAGAAATTAGGGGAAAGGTCCTCAGGAAGACTTACTCCCAGCATAGTAGAGAAGAATCTGGCTTCTTTGAGTCCACCCAAGAGAGAAGGGTAAAGCAAAGGAATGAAAAAAGAGTCGCAGGAGGCAGCTAGATGTGTAGTGTACTAGAGAGCTTGAGGGAGATTGTGGCCGCTGAGAAATCCCAGTGGTGAGATGGCTGAAATCTCTTTTCGGAACATTTCAGAAAATGTAATTGAAGACTGTTTGCTGTGTGATGTGACCTCTCCCCTGCGACCCACAAAACTTCATTAAAAGTTCTGCTACATGTTATAGCCTCATTTTTGTGGTCTAGGGGTGAGAGTTGGAAAGAGAAAGGGGCCGATTTGACTATAAGAGCTAAAGAAACAGTAAGACTGGAATAGTGAATAAAATTTCGGATGAGGCAGCAGACTAGGGCCAAAGGTGACCATGAAAACCTAAGTCCCCTCAGTAATTCACAGAAATCCTGGGGACAGCATTGTACTTTCCACAGGACATAGGAATTGGAGCCAATGTCATCTGAATGGCTTTCAAAGGATAAGATACCTCAGTTGACCCCAGCTTACAAACAGGCTTTCCCTTCTCAAATGGATGAGTTCTTGGAAACATAAATATGCCACATACACCTCTATCATCCCAGGGCCTTTAACGGGAGACTGTACACAGTAGAACCCAGAGACTGTGCTAGTCCAAACTGAATGCCCTGCACTTGCACACTCACTGCAAGTGGAGCTGGCAGGGAAAGACTACTGCCTAGAGAGTGCGTGGAGCAAGAGAACAGATTTGGCTGTGGCTTTTTCTCAATCTGCCCTGTTCTCTGCCCTCTGATCCACCCATCAACCTTATCTTAATGACCTCTTCACATCAGCACTGCAGCCCTTTGAAGGTCTTGTAAACAGACAAGGCCCAGGAGGAGATGGTGATGGAGGTCATAAAGGGTTGTGTAGAAACCAGACTACTCTCAGCTTGTTCTGCCCCCTGTGAAGTCAAAAAGCAAACACTGTCCCCTGGAAATAGGCTTCTGGTCCAAAGGGCCCAGGGTGTGTGTGGGCCGCCAGGGAGTAGTGAGTAGGTCTCCAACACTGAATTTTCCCATGGAGGGCCGGAAAATGCGTCCGATAGAATTCTGGCTTATGCTCCCAAGCATTGCTTTTGATATGCCATCTTCCCGATTCCCGACGCCCTTTCACCTCCGCATTCCGAGGTCTCCTGGGGAATTGGCAGTCCCAAGACCCTCAGTCTTGTGGCATCTTTATAGGAACCACACAGGGCTCAACAGGGCTGATGGCACCACCTGGCGGCAGACAAGGTACAACTACTCACCCTTGGAAGCTAATCATCCCGGAGCAGGAAAGGAGGGGCGGTTCCTGCGGCCCGGTCTAGCGTGATGACGTCAGTAGAGCGCGCCATTTCTCCCCGCCTCTTTCCCCACCCTCCTTGGTGCTGCCAGTACTTGACGTGGCGTCTCCGCCCTCTACCCTTACTTTGCGTGCGTGCTTGCGTGTGGCGGAGGTGGCTGCGCGGGCAGGTCGGAGCTGCGTGCTGTTGCTTCTGGTTCTTCTGTGGCCGCCGTCTCTGTCCGGCAGGCTTGGGTTGAGAAGCCGACAAGGCGCGCGGGTCACAGCCCTTCGGAAGCCCAAGGAGCTCGGCGCGGGGCCTGGCGGGAAGGCGGGCGAGCGCGTGGCCCAGGGCGCCGCGCGGACGGGCGGGCGCCCGTGAGGGGAAGAGGCGGGGGCGGCGGGTTAGCCGCGGGCCGGGCCGGCCGGGGGATGTCGATGCCTGACGCGATGCCGCTGCCCGGTGTCGGGGAGGAGCTGAAACAGGCCAAGGAGATCGAGGACGCCGAGAAGTACTCCTTCATGGCCACGGTCACCAAGGCTCCCAAGAAGGTGCGGGGGCTCTGGGTGGCGGCGAGGGCCCTCGCGGAAGGGGCGCGAGCAAGCCCCGGGCCCGGACTCGGGTAGTTCGGGACTTCGGGCTAAGGTTTGGGGTGCTCAGGACCATTGACACGATAAAGGGGGTGGCCGGTGAGCGGCGATGGGCCTATCTAGAGCCAAAGAGGCCGCTCTGACCTCGCTTTTCTTTGTCCCTCGGCCGGAGTCCTCCTGGATCTTTCTGAAGCCCGACAGGGCCAGGCCTTAAATTCGCGACAGACTTTTCCTGGATGGAGGAGGGCCTTGAAGACGAGATTGGGAGGGGGTGAACGACTCATCTGACCTGTCCAGGGGATGAGGGTGTGCAGGAAATTTCCCCTCAGGTGAGTGGGGGAAATCAGGCAGCGCTTTTTCAAGGCATCTCTTGGGGAAGAATTGGCTGTTTCACCAACAACTGCGTGATAGCTTAGAGGCAAGAGGAAAGAACTATATGAACTGGTTTGTGCAGCTGAAGGTTCTAAAAGCAACAAGAGATTGAAGGGCAAAATGATACTCTCCTTTCAGTCTTCCACTTGTTAGGAAGTATGAGAGAAAGGAAAATTTAGAGGTTGGTGACAGTAGACACTGACATGGATGCGGGCTGATCCCAGTCATGTGAATAGATCACTTAGACATCCCTCCAGAAAGAAGCTTGGGTGGGTTGGAGAGGTGGGTGGTAAGAAATGATTGCTCATTCTTTACTGCACTTACTGAAGCAGAACAAGTTCAGCCTATTGTGCTGAGGGTTGAGCTCAAAGGACATCCTTGTACTGCTCTTGGAAAAGGTGATCCAAGGAGGACTGAGTCTAACCAGCTCTCTCAGTGGTGGGATTGGGATCCCCAGTGCTTTCTGTCAAACATTCTCTGACCTTCCTCTAGCCTGGTACCCAATTAGCAGTCTACCAACAGCAAGAGGTGACCTTTCTGAAATATTTCCCTCTTGTTTAAAGTCATTTCAAAGCTCATCCTACCTATGGTATTTGTGGGGTTCAGGGATGATATAAATTCAGCAGAGCAAGGTTTGCAGAGATAGTTAATCCCCAAGGTTCCTGCACCTGAACTAGTTAGGCTGCTCTCAGTGCCTGAGAGAACTTTATTTTCCTCCAGGAAACTAATTGGTCTCAAAAAAAGAAGTCATCACTGTGTTTTAGCTCTGCTTTCTCACACAATTGAGATTGTTACCAAGAACACCTTTAAAGGGTTTATAGAAGATCCCTTGATCCTAAGGGATCCAGTTGACCTCATTTTTAGTGCTCTCATTCTCCTGACTGCTTTGTTGGAGAAGTGACCTTTTGCAGTCTGCACTATTTGAATACAAAGTTAGAGTTCTTACAAGCAAAATACTTACGTGCAGTACCTTGGATGACTTAAGGGAAAGAATTGGAAACCCTGATAGCTGAATCCCCCTGACTCTTATTTATCTCTTACCATAAGCCCACCTTTTGTCTAACTACTCCAGAGAGTATTGGTCATTTTTATTGTTCCTTTTTTTCTTTCAGTGTAACTATATTCTTGCAAGTCAATATTGATAAGCCAAAATCTGTATTATACATTGTAAACTCATAGAGGCAAGGACTCTCATTTACCAGTGTACATATGGGGCCTAGTTCTGTACCTTGCATATAGTACTTAAGCATATAGTACTTAATTGTTAATTGCCAATCTAGATAACCAGTAGCTGAGATGCTAAATGCCAACACCAGTAAATATCTTTTTCTTTTCTTCTTTCTGAGAGGAATATCACAAATGAGTATTATTGTGAAGCCAAGTGCTAATGACTTTAGAGACTCATTTTCCATTAGCTAAAATAAGCAAGTCTCTGCCAGGAGTGTGGGAAGACCCTGTTGTAAATTTCCATTTGCTAGTATATGTGTCCTCATGTTATTAATCTTGTTCTTTGAGTTTTGTTGTGTGGTACGTACATTGTACTTGTATTAAAATGCATTACGATGACTAATTACCTTCCCTTAATGATGGTGATAGGAGGCATTTATTTAGTTAATGGGCCAGTTGAGGACTAGTCAAGGTCATGTAGTAAATTCTGGGTAACTGGTTTTGGTTTTTTATTCCCTCTCAGAATTTCAGCTCCTAGACGTTATGACTTCGGTCACTTTGAACCTCTTCCATGTGTAATGTGATAAAGTATGGAAAAGGTGAGGAGGGTGCAGGAGAACTTGGCTTGGTACTGAATAGTGTGAGAAAAGGGTCTCTTTAAAATGGCGTAGTCTTCATCCAAAAGGATCCCAGTTTGACTCTAAACTGGGTAATCTTTGGATCATTCCCATTCCTGGGGCCCCTCTGGAACTCAGGATATTCCTGGGGTCATAGGTGACTTTAATGCTTCTCAATCGGGTCAGATTCTAGTATGCTTTTCTTGCCAGGTTTTAATTATTGTTTGCTTTGTTTGAGGTACAGTATATGCCCATCGAGCAAAAGCATTTCTTATTCTCCCAATTATAATGATGCCCAATTTTGTATTCTTGGATGGCTACTCCAGTGCTAAGGGTATTACAGGGCTTGCTAGTTTGATTCAAGACTTGAATATTTGTCAGTCAAGAAGCCAACTACTATTAATCAGTATCCCCTTAAGTGAATAACTCATGTGCCTCAGTTTCTGCATTTGCCTAATTAATGTCTGTTTTTTGGAACTTGAAAGACATTTGAAAGTTAAGATAGCAACAGCAATTGGATTTTGGGGGGGGGGGGTTGGGTTTTTTTTTTTTTTTTTCTTTTTCTTTTTCTTAGAGTTGGGGACCGAACCCAGGGCCTTGCACTTGCTAGGCAAGCGCTCTACCACTGAGCTAAATCCCCAACCCCAACAGCAATTGTTTTAAAGTATATTTTATTCCCTCCTTAAAATTTTTAGTACATTAACTTATGGAGGGAGGATATGTGTGCATGGAGGAGTCAGGATAATTTACATGAGTCTATTCTTTCCTTCTGTCTTGTGGGTCCAGGCGATCAAACACAGATTGTCAGGCTTGCAGCAACTGTCTTTACCTGCTGAGCATCTTGCTGGCCCTGTCCCCTCTTTTCAGTGAGCATTTGTTGTGACTTGTAGGGGGTAATAAATGCCATATACTGGGAAGATAAAACTTAAGAAATAATGAAAAAATGTTGTTAACCTTGAAGGCTAAGATCATTAGTGATACAGGTTATCATAAGCAATTCCATAAACATCCTCACACCTAGAGAACATGAAAAGATAGTAGTCTTGTCCCATAGTAGACATGAGAAATAATGGAAGATATTTTTTCTTGACTGAGAATTATGGAGGCAGTTTTCATGGGACCACATTGATTGCTGTGCTATAACTTACATGATAAAGCTTATTCACAACTTATAAGTGCTTTCAGGAAGTATGTTTGTCAGGAAAGCCTGAAGTGAGAAGCACTCCTTTAGTAGTAAGGAGAAGTGTACCACAACTGAAGGAGAACACTGTTAAATGTTGGCAGTTACTCAAAACAAATCTGCTACATTGTTGTAGTGCAGACAGTAACTGTCTTTGGAGCTTCAGAGACTGACAGTGTGTCAGATTGTTGGTTTTCCATAAATAAACCCCCATGTCTAATTTATTGATGAAATCTCCTTTGATGGTTAGGTTTCTCTAAATATCTCTTTCTTTCAGAATTTCTTTCACAATATTACTCTTTCTCTGAGTTTCTGCCATCTCAGGAGGAAGGACACAGGACTCTGCTGAGTGGCATATTAACATAAGCCTTTTACTGCTTAGTTGCTATTTAATCAGATTGTTAATGTTATCTTGAAGATGTAGAAGTTTATTTTAAATTTTTAAAATGTAAACCTTCGTCTGTGTTTCTAAGTCTAGAAGAGGTGACTACATACAGAGCACGTGTAGAAGGCAGAGAATTAGAATCGTCTCACTTTGGCCTGTCTGAGGAATTGCCTTTTAGTTGCTGCATTAGACTATGCATAATGCATAATCTTTTGAGCCTCAATCTTTGAAGAATTTCATGAAACAATTGTTTCTGTCCTTAGAAAAATTCAGAGGAGCACAAAAATGCATATTTACTTCTAGAGGGTTTAATAGGGCTGCCTGAAACCCATTCATAGATCCTGACTTTAAAACCTTGCTTTAAGTAGACAGCCTCCTAAGCCTAGTATCTCTTTTCTTTACAGATCTAGAATCTGCTTTAAAAAAAAAAAAAAATGTTTGTTTCTAGCTTGCACTTTGTGTTTGTGGTGTGGAATAAAGCTGGGGCTGGTGGTATTGTTGCCCTCCTCTTTGGGACTCATTATTGCCTTGAGAGTATTACTCAGAAACTTTTATACACAGAAACCAGATTTTCACCAACACTGGGTAAGTGTCTCTGCTCACTTTTCTTCATAGGAAACTGTACTTTTCAAACTTTTTAATACTGAACTGATAAAATATGAACCTTATCATTTGATTTCTCTAGATAGAGCTTATTGAAGTCAAGGACCATGCTTCACACAAATAGAGTCTGACACACAGTACTGTTAATGAATGTTTATTAAGTCAAATACTGGGAAGTGATTGTCCCCAGGAGAAAATAAGTTGGACTCATGTGGTGACTGACTTGCTTTCCTTTTTTATTGCCAGAACTGTTATGAACTTATACCTCCCTTATAATGGATAAGGCAGTAACTAAGGGACTGCAGGAGAGAGCGTAATGAGAGTTTCCACTCATTTAGTACATCTCTTTCTAATGTAGGCAGGGGAAGGGAAGGGAAGGGAAGGGAAGGGAAGGGAAGGGAAGGGAAGGGAAGGGAAGAATACACACTCCATGGCCGCCTCATTTATTAGCTTAGTAGCATAGAAACATAAAGCAGTCAGCCTAGCGCCATCCTTACATGTAATAAAGGAGGCAATTTGAAATTCTCACCATTGGAGCAAACATTTTAAGCACTAGGGACCCTCTGCTCAAGGTTGAAACTGGTATCTTGGATTTAAGAAACTTTGTCCCCAGGGAGTTGCAAGTTTGAGAAATAATGAAAAGTTGAACAGCTGGATTTGGAATGTATGGTAGGGCCCTGACAATATTAACAGCCTTGCTAGCAATGCTGAGCAAATTTCCCAGCTTTCATACTGTATAATGCTGGGTGTCCATTCAGCTGAACCGAAAGCTGAATTTGACGCCCAACAATTTGATGCTCACTTGTCTTTGAAGCATACCTCTAGAATTACAGTCTTCTGGAAATGGGCCAGCGCTGTCCTAACCATGAACTTCTGGTCCTAGTTGGCATTAAATTTTGTGATGTTTACGTAAAATGTGTGACTTTGGCAAGATTCGAGGGAAAGGGAGACTTTCAAAATTCCCTGTTTCGAAAAGTGAAATAAGTGCTTTGTAGAGATGGCAGATACATGCAGTTACTCTGGTAACAGATTCAGTTTTCTGTTCGTGTCCAGGTGGTTCCAGCTTCTAATTCAGTACTTGAGTTTTTAGTGCCAGCATCAGTTCCAGACTTTTTAGCAAGCAAGACAGGAAGATTCCCAGTGTTGGCTTAATATGAAGAGAGTGGCCCAGCTGGCTTGTTGTGCTGGACTTGATGAATTGTGAATCTTAATTACACTGATCAATACAGTGGCCTTGGTAACAGCCTTGTAGCTGCTGTAGAATCTGTTTGCTTCAGGGTTGTAACAGAAAGAGACTTAGTTGATCAGGGACATCATGTTCTCACTGTAATAAGCTGTAGGCTAAGTCCAAGGAAAAACAAATCCTGGAGGGGCTGACCTCACTACACCCCTTCTCCAGTATTTCCCAGGAGGAAACATTACTCTGGAGGTGGTTTCTGTTCTTATTTGCCAGTTGGGAGTAAATCAAGGTTAACAAAAACTTGGTTCTTAGTGTAAGTGGGGTAAAGGATGCTTCCAGGTTCTAAAGGGTACATGGAAAACATTTGGATTGAGAAGTCCTTGTCTGCGGTTTGTAATTGGGAATGGGTGATTGATAAAACTAATCTTAGCCCTTGCATTTTCCTATTTGGGGAATATGGATTCATAATTATGCACATTCTTTTCTGATTCCATAGAGGGGCTTAGCTGAAAACTGGGCATGATTGGAATTAGAGCATATTGCCAGTTTTTGCTAAATTTGAACTAAACCACGTTTAAAAAATAAATAAACAAAATCCTTCTGTCTTCTTTAGATAGATCCTCATCTTCTCCTAACTCTTTATGAATCTCTCATATGCATGGCCTGTGCTAACAAGTGTAGTTGGTATTTTTTTTTTTTTTTGGTTCTTTTTTTTTTTTTTTTTCGGAGCTGGGGACCGAACCCAGGGCCTTGCGCTTCCTAGGCAAGCGCTCTGCCACTGAGCCAAATCCCCAACGTGTAGTTGGTATTAAAGGTAGCTTCTCGTGCTGGGGATTTAGCTCAGTGGTAGAGCGCTTACCTAGGAAGCGCAAGGCCCTGGGTTCGGTCCCCAGCTCCGAAAAAAAGAACCAAAAAAAAAAAAACCAAACAAACAAACAAACAAACAAACAAAAAAAAGGTAGCTTCTCCACTTCCTTTCGCTTGTTTTAATTGAGGGAAAAGCATACCTAACCCACTTATTTACTGCATTTTTTGAGGCGCTTTGTCAAGAGCCTGGCAAACTCAGTGTAATTGTTTGCTTTTTTGGGTCCTCCTTAAATTGATTATTAAATCAGTACCTTTCCTGGGGTTGGAATGTGAAAGATAACTGTCACAAAGGGAGTTTTTTCAGAATATTTATTATCTGGGCTCTAAATTAGACATACTTATTCACAGTAGGAGAGGACATGAAGATAGGGCACCTGGTGGAGAATGGGTTGGCATTTTGAATGACCAAGCTGCCAAAAATTATTTTGAAATTAAATATTGGGGTAGGATTACAGTCACTATCTATGTAAGTGACCCATCTCCCAAGGAAGAAACCTTGCACACCATGTAAGAGATCAGAAAAATAACTTCCTGCTACTTTTCTCACGTATTTGGAGTGAGTCTGAAGCAGAAGTCAAGTTTGAGTAATTCCTGTCATAGGACCTGTGCTAGACACAACTACAGATAAGTCCTACAGATTCCCATGAGATTATTTAGGTCATTTAAATTTACTACAGATTCCCTTACCCATTGGAGCATTCTTAGAACTGTGCACATATTCCAGAGAGAGAGAAAAATAAAAACAGTAAATGATCTAAATAGAAGGAAAATTCGTTAATTTGAAGCCTGTCCTTGGACCCTGGCTACCTAAGCACCTGGAATGATTGCTTATCTAGAATTAAGGATGTGTTAGGGTCAATGAAAGCCCTTAGCTGTGTTCTTTGGACTTTATCTCCTAAACAGTCTTTATCAAAACAGGAAGGCCATTTACGACAGAGTGCTGGAGGGTATCTATAGGAAAAATAGGGAACACCGGGCCTCTCTCTAAGCTAGTACTATTTCTCGAGTCTAAATTTTTTTTGAAATACTAAGTATAATTCTAACACATTGTACATACACTTACCTCTAGTTTCTGGGTAGTCAAGTAAAGAGTTTAAACTTGTTGGTTTATATTATAAACTCTTAGACTGAAAATAATAGTATTCTAAAGATTTTGAGAAACATCTTGGTGAAATTCTGACTTCGGAAGAAAAGCACAGATTGGTATAGTTAAAGATTGCAGAGTTGTGGGTTTAAAGAATGGACGGAAGCATGTGCTGGGGAGGGAAGACAGGCCTTAGAAAGTTGATAAGCTCATGAGCTATGGTACCATCTAACGCTGGTGTTAATGTGGCTCTGGTGTTTGACGGGAAAGAATGGCCAGGCCTCCTCCTCAGGATAAGTGCTGCAGGAACAGGGGTGGAACTCCTTTGGGGTACTGAAAAAGAACTCAGTAGTAGGCATGTCCATTTGAGACTGGATCCTAAGCTGACCTTAGGATCACCATAGCCCAAATGTTCCTTTACTTGAAGGAAATTCTTAGGGGATTGCTTAAATAATAATTTAAGCTTTTGAGAACTTTCCATGCCCATATTGAAAGACTGCCAAATAAGGGGTATTAGAAGAGTGTTCCAAGTTAACTTTGTATGTAGACTTGGCTCCCGTTAACAGAACCTCATCCCTTCCTAGAGAAGTCAGGAGGCTCTACCTGGTTCCAGTTCTAACTGCTTTCTTGTGGGAAAACAGGAAGCATGCAGTTAACAAAAGGATATTTCATGGTTTGCTTAGTAATGCATTAAAACTTCAGAGATTTAATCATATGCCTGTTATCTTCACTTACTGGTTGGAGTGGTGGCTTAGCAGTTATGAGCATTCATTCCCTGCCTTCCCAGAGGACTAGAGTCTCATTCCCAGTGCTAAGTCAAACAGCTCACAACTGCCAGTAACTCCAGATCCAAGGGATCCAAGGCCCACAACTGTTCATACACAGAAAAATAAAAATAAATATAAATATTTTTAAATAACCAAAGGAACTTTAAACCTCACTTTCTGGGGCTTTTAAAATCTATTTTACAGTTCTATTCAACCTGTAACCTAATACTCCAGGTTTTTTTCTTCATTTATTTCAGCTTTCTAAAGATATAATGGGCAAAATTAAATGTACTCAAAGAGTACAATGTTATATACTGTGGTGTTTGTTCACGCTATCAAAAGATGACTGTGATCAAGCCAGTTAACATAACTATTTCTTCAGTTACCTTTTGTAAAAAATTCAGCACACTGCTAGCCACGCTGTTGCGCATCCCTGCAGCTCTCCAGAAAGTATTCCCCCCCTAAGCAGCAGTTTTCAACCTCTGGGTCCAACAGCTGCATATCAGATATTGACATTAAGAGTTGTAACAGTAGCAAAATTAGTTATGACATAGCAGTGAAAATAATTTTATGGTTGGAGGTCACTGCAACATGAGGAAATGTATTAAAGTGTTGCAGCATTAGGGAGGTTAAGAATAGACCTACTAGGTCTGTTCATTTTAGGACATCAGAATTGTGTCTTTTTGTTCTCTCAACCCTGGGACCTAACTACCTTTTCCCCCATATGAGTTTGGCTTTTTAGATTCTACATATGAGATCACTTAATAAATACTTAACATGCCTAACATAGTGATGAAACCAAGATTTATTAATCACATATCCTATTATTTAAAAGTAGATGATTTCAATAAAAGTAATAGCCGGAGTTGGGGATTTAGCTCAGTGGTAGAGTGCTTGCCTAGGAAGCGCAAGGCCCTGGGTTCGGTCCCCAGCTCCGGGGGGGGGGGGGGTGGGGGGGGGGGTGGGGGGGGAGTAATAGCCTTATAATAACTTTGTAGATATGGTTCTGTAGCATTGTGATATTAGGAAGTAAGAATTCATTAGTGACATTTATTTTAATAAACTGCATTTATTTTAACCTTAACCAAATTAAATATAATTCTTAAAGATTTATTTATTCATGTATTTTATGTCTAAAAGTGCTTTGTCTCCACACACACCTGGAATGGGAATCCAGTCCCATTACAGATAGTTGTGAGCCATCATGTAGTTTCTGGTAATCAAACTTGAGGTCTCTGTGAGACAGGGTCTCATTATGTAATTCTGACTGGAACTTGATTTGTAGTCCAGACTGTCCTGTGACTCACAAAGATCTGCCTGCTTCTGCCTTCCCAGTGATTAAAGGTCTATGCCAGCATGGCCAACAGTGTAACTTTTTATATTGTGAAGATTTAACTTTGCTGGGTCTTTCTAACTTATTCCGCGATTGAAAGTGACTTTCACAGGGTGCTTTTTGAGTGTTTTACTACAAACATAAAAGGAATCTTTTCAATTTCAGGGACTGCTCTCTATACTAAATGTTAGCATTTTAGAGAAAAGTTTCCTTGTCACCATTTAGCAGTAAATTTTTTTAAAATACACTTCTGCTGCATATTTTAAAGTATGGTACCTCCTGAAAATACTCAATGAGTTTCTCAGGTAAACCCTCTTCCCATAAACATACAAATCAATAGTCAGTTTTAACCACACCGAATTGGAATCTTCCCTATACTAATACAGATAGTTGAGATATAAATAGGAAATTATTTAGTAAGTGGTCCGCATTGGATTACCCATACATTGTCTACACTGTAACAAGGAAGCAAGACTCAGAGGAGAGCTTTAACCTGTGGGGCTTGAATTTAAACCCTGCCCTTCTGCACATTAGCATCTCAATAATATCAGGGCATTAGCAACATAAAACAACTTCCTTCCTTTTTTCCTTTCTTCCATCCTTCCTTTCCCCTGTCTTTCACTTATTGTAAAAATGTATGTTGCTTTCCCTGGAACTCACAATTGTTCTGGAATTATTCTCAGCCTTTCTGCAACCACAGTCTTGAGTAGACTAACCCTTGAAACAGTTGGGGACTGCTTTCCCCACTTAGCTCCAAAAGAAGAAATGCTACTGAGCTTGTGGCTTGTTTGGGATTTTTGTTTTTAGTTTTTGTTCTTTTACATTTCATTGTCAAGTTGCCTTAGCAAATCATGTAACCCCAACTACTTCCCATCCTGTTTTTGCAACTGTGAACATGCAACCCTTAGATAATGCTGTTTTTTTTTTAAATAACAAATTGTTTTGTAAACCATAGCCATTAATCTGAGACAGACAATGAAAGTAAAAATGTCAAGGAAATCTGGGTATTTAGGATCTTATTACTTATTGGATTTTATTTCTTTATATGTATGTATGTATGTATGTATGTATGTATGTATGTATGTATGTATGTGAGTGGGTGGATATGCATGTAGAAGTCAGAGGACTGCTTGTAGGAGGAATTGGTTCTCTCCACCATATTTGTCCCAGGATTGAACTCTGCTCTGTCAGACTTGTTAGCATTCACTATTTCCTGCTGAGCCCTATCACCACCCTGATATTAATAATTTTATTGTTTAATACAGTAATACATGTTGCTTTTAAACTTCTTTTCTCATCAACTTTAAGTAAAAATTCAAATCTAGTACTCCCTGTGTTGTGAGGCTGGTTCTTTGTATATCGGGAGTTTTTTAAAAATTGAAAATTGCTTAGATTACTGATATCCCAACAGTGTTACTTATTGAGAAAATAGCTCTTCTTAAACAAAATTCAATGTGTATTTTGATTTGCTGTGCAGTATTAGCAAGAAAACTTGATCTTTGTGCTCCTGTGCATACCGCTGGTTAGAAAACAACAAAAGACCAGGGACTCAGGAAAACCCGAATTTACACATGCTGGTCCGTCTGGACTGTAGATGTGTGGCATATTTAGCATTACTCATCCTAGAGTAATCAGTAGGGCTTTCACTCTATCATTTCAAGTTAAAAACATGTAGCCCAGCTATAGGATAACATTGTGAAAGGTCCCATCGGCTCCTTTAGAAGTAATTGTTACATAGTTACTAGGTAACTTGGGCTCCTGGAAGTCAGGTTTATTTCATATTTTGACAGCTTGAGTCTATAAGTTTATGAGAAGCAACTAATGGATGGCAACTTTAAAAAAAAAAAAAGTGATGTAGGTCCTGTCTTGTTAGCCCTCAATACATGAGTTCTTATCAACATGATGGCCACATATCGGTAGCTGCTTACAGGTCTGCCACCTAAACACTGGTTGGCAGACTCTGTTTCCTCATCTCAGGTAGACAGACGGAGTCTAGCCTTCCCAAATGCTGCGTTGACTCAGCATGATCCACTGACTCACTGAACAAATGCATGAATTTAAAATGTAATTGGTTTTTAAACCTCACATAAGCTGTACTTCAGGCCAAGGAAGAAAAATTTGCTTTTAACCATTACCTTCCTCTTGTTGGGTTAAGATATTATCCAATGGGGCCAGAGAACCAAGTGAGCAGGCATCTCTTTAAGTCTATCCACTATTTGTTTGCTTCCTGTTAAGTTTTCCTCCCATAGACATTTGTGTGAAGTGTACAGATAGGCCTGTTTGTAAGCAATTGACAAGTTTTCCTCTAAAAAATAAGAGCATGTCCACCTAGCTTGCAGTAGGATATGTCTGTTTAACTTAAAGGTGCTATTTAGCATCATTGGCATAGAGGGAAAGGTGAATATAGTAAACTAACTTGGTCTTTCCCAGGCTAGCCTGGGATTTGTGATCCTCCTGCCTCAGCTGGAATGGATCATAGGTGTGTGCTACTGGCCTGACTTTTAATACAAGCTCTATGAATCTAAACAAAGTGACTTCCAACAAGGAACAGAATGTGCAGAATATTTTAGCTTGATACCTTTTGATAAAGTAAGAGAAGGAAAATGAGAAGGTATACATGTATTTGCTGGAAGAAAGCCAACATAAAAACCTACAGAAACCACTGAAAATAGAGTGGAGGAAAGTGAGATTCTGGATACAAGTGTAAAGCTTAAATCATTTCTATTTTATAGTCAAGGTAAGATTTAATAGATGAGGGGAAAATGAAATGTTAAAAATCTTTAGAAACACAAATGAGTTCAACCAGCACAGGAAATCTAAGCTAATGTATCAAGTTGGTTGTGCAGGCTTCCAGTAAACAGTACTTCGACTGTATATCCTTCCTGAAATGTGTATTTCCATGTGTACATGCCGTGGCACAGTGTGGAGGTCACAGGACAGCCATGGGTGTCTGTCCTCACTTTCCACTTTGCTTGAGACAATGTTATTTGTTCACTGCTTCCTGGGCTGTGAGCCTATCGTGCCTCTAACTCACATAAAGGTGAAAGGACAAGACACACAAACAAACATCACAACAGTAAAACAGCTCAGTGTGTTTCTTTGATGTCCACTGTACTCTATGGCATACGCATGCCGGGCATCATTCACAGTAGTGAGAAAAAAAATGTTTTCAAATGTGAAAAGTGATTAGTCTTTTTGTTTTGTTTTGTTGGGGTTTTTTTTTTGTTTTGTTTTTGTTTTTGTTTTTGTTTTGTTGAGACACAGTCTCACTATATAGCTCTGGCTCTTGTGGAACCTGCTATGTACACCAGACAGGTCCCAAACCCACAGAGATTTATCCGCCTCTGTCTCCCAAGTGCTGAGATTAAAGACGTGCACCTCTACACCCAACCTATTCTTAAATTTTATAATGCCATTGAGATTTGGTAGGAGAGTATCTTAATTCTTTATTCTAGATGAATTCCAAAGAATTTATTAGAATTTTCATGTTTGTACCCTTTTTTGCCTCTATTATATGAAAGTATGCACACACACACAGAGACAGATATATATATATATATATATCTTTTGAAGTTTTTTTTTCCCTGTGTTAAGAACGATAAGTTTGGGGAGATGAAAGCCCCAGTAGTGGTGCTGGGTGAGTGGTACTAAAGTAAGGATATGTTCTATGGAACAGGAGTCTGCAGTCACTAGTGCTAGTTTTCTCTTAAAATCTAGAGCTGCCAGTAGTTGCATGTTAGGAGAGGGTAGGCTAGCATGGTATGAGGGTAAGGCAGTTAGGCTAAGAAGACATGGAAAGTTGGTCTGAATGTGTTTTACATTATGTTGTAAATTGTGTTTTTTAGAAGATTAGGAAGGACACCTCTGTGCTACTTCAACACCTCCTTCAAAGCACAGAATAAAAAGTCACTAACTTGCTATTTTTACCTTTGGTTGGCAACTGCTTGGTTGACTGCAGGTCTTAGGGAGACAGTAGAGACCAGTGAAGTTATCTCTTGAAGAAAACGTGTAGAGGCTGGTGATAAAAAAGCACTTTTGCTTTGGGAAGCTTTCAAGTGTTGTCTCATGGTTTCAGTAACTCAGCTATATGGGCCTGAGAGTGCCTCATTCTTCACAGTAACCTGCCTTGACACAGTATCACATTGAGTCTCATTTTGAAAGGCATAATTTGTCTGTGGAATTAGATTCTAGTAGTGTGTGTTATTGGTGACATACAAAAGGGTACAGTGGAGGAAGGATGTGTGTGTTGTGATTAGTCAGTCTGCCCACCCACTCCCTCCTGGAAACTCAGGCCCCATCTGGGGAGACTGAGAACTTAAGAAACTTGAGACAGAAGGAAGACAGGGAACAGCCAAAACCAGCTAGGTCTCAGAAAACGTTTCTGTACCAGAAAATGAAAGAAGCTGAAGGTACCTAGTTTGCTTCTGTAGCTCAAAAATGATCCTTTTTCAATTCGTATTCTCTGATGTATATGTTTGAGGGCAAGTTATTAGAAAGAAAAGGACCCTCCCATTTTATGTATATAAATGTCCTGTTTTCTTGCACACTAGAAAAGGGAATCAGATTCCATTACAGATGGTTGTAAGTCACCATAAGGATGCTAAGAATTGATCTCAGGACCTCTGGAAGAGTACCCAGTGCTCTTAACCACTGAGCCATCTCTCCAGCCTTCCTTTAGGAAACATTTTATCTAACTGAAGTGAAAAATAGTAAACTTGGGTATTTCTTATTTCACAATATTGTTTGATGTTTATTGGGGTTTTTTTTGGATATATTTAAAAATGGGAGTCAGACTGGTCTCTGCTAAGAATCAAAAAAAGATGCTACACTGGGGAGGGGTGCCTGACTGTTCCGACTTCTTGTCTATGCTCTGAGAAGGCATTGGCTGGTGGTAGAGTCTTAAGGAAATGATCAGCTGGAAGATGTATGAAGAAGGGTTAGAAAAGATGGAGGAGCCTTAGCGTTTTAATATACATCTTAGTAATTGTTGTTGTTAAATTGTCTAGTTTCTGATAGTCTTTTTGGCTCAGTGCTGTTACCTAAGAAATATGCTACCCATAATTTCTAAACTGCAAAATTCTGTGTACAGTATGCTAGAAAAGCAATGGGACAGAATATATATGTTTTTAAATACCTCAGAAAACGAGAAGAGTGATCCTGGGCCGTCAGATAGTCGCAGTAGTTAGAAAGGCTAGTCTTCCATGTGCGTCTAAGGTATGCTTTCTTAATGATTTGTTTTCCTAGTGCTTGCTGTTTACCTTTGAGTCTAGTTCTTCACCCTTAGGAGAAAACCTTCCTGAGGAAATTAAAGGCTATTAGATAGGTATGTGAAATAACAAAGTTAATAAGTTGTCTGACCTAACCTAATTTTTAGAGGACCCACATTAAACAATATCTGGATAAGGCACAGATGAAAGACATCATATCTACTTAACTATTTGAAAAGCTGCTTTAAAATAGCACATTAAAATGGCCTGAAATTTAGATTTTAAAGATACAACAAGTAGACTTCCATGTTTGTGTGTGTGGTTATAGTAGCCAGCATGTTCCTAGTGGAGTAGTGAAAGTTCATGGCAAAGCCATCTGTTACTACTATATGGGGAGCCAGAGCACATACCCAGATTTTAGAGAGCCTTATTTCTTCCAGCATCTTCCGTAGGATGAAGTGGGTACTTAGTGCCAAGCGAATGTGTTGACTAAAGAATATACTACAACATTGACTAGAACAATATAATAAACCGTAGTCTATGGTCCTGATCAGTGTCACTTAACCATAGGGTCATAGTAGTGCTCTGGTAGCTCAGTGTCAATTAACCATAGGGTCATAGTAGTGTTCTGGTAGCTTTTAATTTCCTGTAATTGAAGAGAGAGAAGGGAATTTTGAATTAGGTGTGGGAAGGAGGGAGGGCAGCTAGGGTATTTACTTCTGAGTGTGTAGACCGTACATTTTCAGAAGGAAACTCAACTTTGGGTAGTAAAAATGAGTAAGATCAATTAAACAAGTAATTATAATTATTTTTCTTTTGAAGTTTATAACTTTTTTGGGTTGTCTGTGTTGTCTTTGTCTTAGTAAGTACTATACCATCTTATAGATCACTCCCTATACCCACCATAATGAACCCAAATTATTAGGTTAAGCTTTTCTTAGTGAGCCTCAGTGTTACAGAGAAGTCAGTCTAACCATCATAAGTTGTGCTTTAAAATAGCACACAATACTGATAAGTACTATACTGCTGTTTACTTAAATAGCACACTATACTGATAAGTACTATACTGCTGTATACTGGCCTGAAGATGCAGCAAGTAGACATCTGTTTGGATGTGCTCATAGGAGAATGGTTGATGTTGCCTGTCCTTTCTCAGATATGCTGTTAGTCTGAGAGTGGAGATGAGTGATACTTTGGAAATTTTGTCTACTTTTCCTCCTTTCTTCCCTGAGCTTACTACCTGATGCAAAGCACTCCAGTGAAAACCTTATGGTTGGAGGAAATCGGAGGAAATCATAACAATAAGAAATAATACAAACCATGCTTTTGCAATTGTTTTGGGTTTTCTTTTATCCAAATTACCATATTTTTTCCACTTAACTACTCTGAGTTTAACCCAAACAAAGCTGCTATTAGATCTGGTTTCACTAGAAACTAGAAGTTGGTTTTGGCAGTGGTATCCTTATTTACAGCATAAAGGTGAACAGCATGCAAAGATTCCTTCCACCAAGGGAGAAATAGCTGCTAGCTAGAAAGATCCTGTAGAGTTAGAGTCCTGGAAGAATCTGGCAGACCACTGCACTCTGTAGCAGCTGCTGTGAGACAAGTCTCTGCAGCTTGTAGTCAGGGTAGCAGAGAGGACAAGGACATCAAGCATCTGTGTGCTGCTGTACCACCTTACAGACAGCTACCCGCTGTGCCATCACTTGAGTTAACACTGCCTACTTGAAATGTGAACAGATGATACCCATTATCTGAGAGATGGGTGTTAGGAGCACTGCACAGAGTAGTAAGCTACTTGCCATACACTACTATTTTTAGATGGGAAAGATTTTGCTAAGCTTTAGACCGCTGATAAGCTTTATTAATACAAGGAGAGGTTATGCCTATTAATCTCAGGTTGCCGAAGAAATATTTCTAGCTTGCTACAACTGCTTCTCTGTTTTTTATCTAAAAATCTGCAAGTGTTACTGAAGTTCCTTCCCCCACCTCACCACAACGTGGGTGGTATCTGGAATCATGCCCAGAACCTTTTGGGAAAAAAAAAAAAGATGGAGAGGAGAGGAAATCTTAACAGCCAGAAGAAGGGAGCACTTGGGAACAGGCTGCCTGTGCCAGCAGCAGGGAGCCTAGCCTGGCGGAGGAAGTGCTGCTCTGGAAGCTGTTAAGGCCACAGTGGGCTCTTGACCATACTTTCTTTTCTGCCAAAGTAATTGCATATTAGGTTGAAATTCATTACTTTGGTCATCTCTTCTTGATTTACATCCTGCTGACTGAAGAAGGAGTGAACATGTAATTGGAAATCCTATTTAGAAGGATTTAATTTTTTTGCTTGTTTTTCTTTTTGAAAAGCAGTTATGAATTTGAATTTAAGGTACTTAGAGTTTTAATACTTAAAGTAAAACAAATGTCTTGGGCTTCCTGAAGCTATTTGTTAATCAAATTCTGAAGTGATATATGTGACCCAGCTTGATTGGTGATGGTCACTTATCTTGAAGTTTGACATAATATTGACAGGAAAGGAGTTTTAAAGGATCACTTATTCTGAGATGTTTATTAAATATCTTCCTGTATGTGTGAGGCCTGACTTGCTATGGGGATATGTAGTTCTTTATGCCTTCAGTATCTATTTTCAGACTTAATAAAACAGACTCTCCATTTCTGTGTCAGAGTTGCCTGAAGAAAAAGCTTGCACAGTTAGATGGTGAACCAAGATGAGTTCTAAACACCCAGATTTCTGTCTCTGGTCTGCTGTTTGATTCTGTCCTCTGCATTCATTCTTAGTGGGAACCATGCTAGTTAAAATTTCAAAAGGCAAACCAGTGTCCCCTGGTTTGCTACTCTATGACTGTAGAGTCCTACCAGTTCTGGTTTTCGTTTGTTCATACTAACTGCCTACACCAAAGCTAAAGACTAAAACTGGTTCTTAGACTGCAGTGCTACCCCAGAAGAGAAAGATTGTGCGGCTTTAGCTAATGCAGAGTTTACTTTTAAAAATGTATCATTTTGTGTATGCCTTTCCTGTCTGCATGCATGTGCACAACATGAGTTCAGTTCAGTACCTTCAAATGCCAGGAGTCGGGTCATCTTAGGCTGCAGTCACAGACAGTTGCGATCTGCCATGTGGGTGCTTTGGATAGAATCCAGGTCCTCTGAAAAAGCATCCAGTGCTTTTAACCACTGAACTCTTGCTCCAGTTCCTGGTTTACTCTTTTTAGCTTGAAAGTGTTGATGCTTGTGCCATTTGTATTGCACAGAAAAACTTTTCACCTATGATAGTGTACAGTTCCAGAGATAACTATTTGCTACCAACATCATTTAATAGTTTCTCCATAGGAACCTTTTCAGAGTTCTGAATCTGAATCCGGATTTTCAGTTTATACAAAATTTCAGGAATGTGGGTTTTATCTCAAATAGTATAAAAAGGGGTCATCAAGGGGTTGGGGATTTAGCTCAGTGGTAGAGCGCTTGCCTAGGAAGCGCAAGGCCCTGGGTTCAGTCCCCAGCTCCGAAAAAAAAAAGGGGGGGGGGTCATCAGATTTATGTGAGCATTCAAAAGGAAAGGTTTAAGCCAGTGGTTCTCAACCTGTGCATTGAGACCCATTTGTCAAACTTGTGTCTCCAAAATTACTTACATAACATAATTTCATGCTTGGAGGTCACCACAAATGAGGAACTATATTATAGGGTCAAAAATGTAGGAAGATTCAGTACCACGGTTTAAACCATATAATTCCATATTTTCACATATTACTTTGTTTATAAATAATAATGGTTGCAAACTATTTTCAATTTAATAAAGCCAGTGGTCCAAGCACTGAGGTGTAGATTAGTGGCACATACATTTAGCCCCAACACTCAAGCTAATGGACTGATACAGGAGAAGTGTGAATTCTGAGCCAGCCTGGGTCTCTTAAAAGACCTTGAACTTAAAAATAAAAAAAGTATTCTGCAAATATCTAGTTCTGATTTATTCTACCTACAAAGACCTTTAAAACTTGTCATTATTTTCTCTTCTTTTAAAACTTCTCTTTCATCCGTACACTCTGATATTTTAAATCTTTACTGGCACTACAAAACTCTAGGGACACTACATTGGTTTTATAAACTACAGATGGCATAGCTGGACTGTAAAGTGTTTTGACATTGCTAGATATTCTATTCAAAAGCAAGGCCTCTGCCAAATTCAGGAGAATATGCTACAAGAGCATATACTAGAAGAGAATACAACACCAGATTATGAGATTATATCTGTTTTCTGATAGAATTGAGTGAAAGGATAAAGAGTTTAGTGTTAGTGTGTAAAGTTGTAAAAAGTTATATAAAGGGGAATGGAGAAACTTAAATGAAATGAAGAAAATTTAATAAAATTGGATAGTTACTAAGATAGTAAATGGCCTTTGAGAATTACTCTCTTCCTTCCCTCTGCAGCCTAGGTCTTCCTGAAATAACTGGAAAGGGACAGTAGCTTAAGAGTTCAGAAAGCAGCCTCTCCCCACCCTTCTAATGAGAGTTACCACCATAGTAAGAACCACACAGTAGTGCTGGATTTTGGAAAGTTGGTGTATGGCCTCGGAAAATGAAATGTTTTGGGCCTGTAAGAAGGCTCTGAGGGTGAAGCTGCCTGTCTTCAAGGCTGAGAGCTTCTGTTCTGTCCCCACAGTTTGCCGTCTGACTGTGTGTGCCTTGGTGCATGCACGTGCACATGAACGTGATAAATTAGATCCTACAATCCCCGGTACTAAGGTTTCAGCTTTGACCTCTCTCTTACAGCAAATCCAGTTTGCGGATGACATGCAAGAGTTCACCAAATTCCCTACTAAGACTGGCCGGAGATCCTTGTCTCGCTCCATCTCACAGTCCTCCACAGACAGCTACAGTTCAGGTAGGTGTGACTGCCCTGTGCCCTCTGTCCCTTCTGACTCACTGGTGCTCTCCACTAATACTTAGAATGTGAAGACCATTCCCAACAAGACTTAGAGCTGAGGAAGCTTTCGTTGAGATTTTCTTTCCCAGGCTGTTTTCTGTGTGGTCTGTGACCGTTGCCTAGTTACTGGTACCGGGACGTTCCTATATCACATTTGCAAGGGGGGAGAATCAGTGCTAATTTTGTTTTCAGAACTGGCATTTAAAAAGAAATGTACTTTTAAACATAAGTTATTTGTATAAAATATACCTTTCCACCTGTGTTTTTCTTTTGTTGCTAAGACAGCTTGAATTATGACAACAAAATCTGTATTTTTATCTCCTTTTATTTACAAGATTACTCTTCATGTTGACATGTCTTTTCTTGTTAATTTCTGGAAGGAGAAGGTATAAAGTATTGTAATGTGACTCCAGCTGTTTTCCTACCCTCCTGTCTTAGCCATCTGTACTAAGTCAAGTCTTTGTTCTGGGTTGAATTGTGCCTTTCTCAGCCACAGAGAAGGTATTAGAAAATAACTGGAAAGGCCGTTTAGAGGCCGGGGTGACTCAGTGCATAGGACCTGAGTTCAATCCACATAAAAAGCTTGGTAGGGCGATACATTCTTGTAATCCCAGTACTGGGAAGACAAGCAGATTTCGAGGTTGACTGACTGGCCAGCTGCCTGTCCTAGCCTAATGAGTGAGCGCCAGTTCCCAGTGAGGGACCCTATGGCACCTGAGGTGAACTGAGGTTGACTTCCATATGCATAGACATACATTCACAAAAGCTTCTGAATCATAGAAAACGAACAGAAGAAAACATTTAGAAGCATCTAATATAACTCCTTCATCATTCAACAAAAGAAATAGTTAAAAGATTAAGAGTCCAGATCGCTATTAACGTTAATGAGGATTTGTATGAAAAGCCCTTCATTGTTTCTTACCAGTATTGTTTATATTGTTTTATTAACCTATAGGGCTGGTTGTGAGGTTTAAAGAATGTTAAAAAAAATATCAAATAAAATTGTATCTCTTCTCTGTAACACTGATAACCCAGCCAATACAGGCAGGGTGGCAAACAAGAACAGACGTAGGTATGCAGGGTAGGCTGAAATAAATGGTTGTATGGATTCTGTGGGGCTGAAGCATGCAAGAAACAATCCCAAACAGGATGCCTATCAAAAATGAAGAGATATCGGAAGTGACAGCTAGATTAGTGTGAGAGGAGCAGAGCACTTAGAGGTAAACAGAAAGGGGAGTTTCATATGGGAAGATTGAGTTCTGGAAGGAGAACAGATGGAGGAAGTGAAGTTCTCAAAGGTCCCCATGGCCATCTTATAGAAACCCATTAAAATGTATAAGCCTAGAATAGAGCTGAATGGATAGAGTGGAGAAGATGACCTTTCCTAGTGTTTGTGTTAATTGCACTCTGTCCTTGGGCAGACATATCTGTGGGAGTCAATAAGAGAACCTAGTGCAGTGACCAGGGAATATCCAGTTCAGAGAGGAAAAAGAGACTGGAAAAGTAACTAGTGACTATAGATCCCATTGCATGTCCATCTGAAGAATGGACTTAAATTTTATGTGAAGTTTTTATCTCAGATTTATCGTCTTGACTGATTTTTTTTCCCCATAGCTGTGAGAAAGATCTGCTTGTTTTCTGTCCTTTTCTGTATTCTTTGAGCACAACCTGGTATAAAATCCCTTAGGAATTGTTTTTATCCATATTAGTGGTTCTCAGAAGCAGTACCTGGGAACTTGTTGAAAATGCCACCTTGGATACCTCCTGAGGCCTGCCAAATGTGAACTTTGGCCAGGGACCTAGCAATCTGTACTTTAACAAGCAGATCATTCTGATAGATGTATACATTGAGAACCAGTGATCTATAGAAGTGGCATTCCTTATCACTGTTACTCCATTCTTACAGAGTCTGGTTACAGTCCAGAGGAGCCAAGTAACTATTATGGAGGGTCACCACGGGTGGGACAGTATTAGGCTCCATAGTTCTCTGTCACACACACTGGTGGCAAAGTATCATTAGGGTGAGTGAAAGAGCTTACTTTGGTGCTGAGAAATAGTTTCACTCACACCAGCTGTTAGAGCCTGGAGGAGCAGAACCGAGGACTGATGACGTAAAAGCGACCTGCAATTAAAAGTGTTAGCTTCACTTAAATAACAGTCTCATGGGGACTGCACTCAATGGAGTTGGGCCAATGAGGTTTTCCTCTCCCTGTTTCTTTGCTGTCTCTAGCTGCATCCTATACAGATAGCTCTGATGATGAGGTTTCCCCCCGAGAGAAGCAGCAAACCAACTCAAAGGGCAGCAGCAATTTCTGTGTGAAGAACATCAAGCAGGCAGAGTTTGGACGCCGGGAGATTGAGATTGCAGAGCAAGGTAAAGGAGGGAAGAGCGGAGGGCCAGAGCACCCTTTGCACTGCTTACCAAGGCCTGGGCAATTAAGTGTCCTGGGAAGGTTCTCACACTCTGGATAAACTCTATATGGAAACTGATAGGATTTCTGTGTATGTTTTCTTTTCTTTTTTTATTCCCTGCTCCCAGTATATGGTAATTACAGAGTGGTTTCTGTTCTCATCATGACATCATACTCACAGGTCTACAGTGCATAGTCAGCAAGTGTTGGATCATAACATAGTAATTAGTAGTGTGGGATATTTTTGTAGCTGCCAATACCAGAGACCCAAGTTTTCCAGAAGCAGCTGATGTGATAGGTTTCTAACCTCAGGTTGTAATAGCCTGGGGTCTCATTAAGTCCTAGACACCGTCCCCAGGAATGGAGTACAGGTGACTGACAGGCAACTGCTTCTTAGTTTCTCTCTTCCTCTACTAGTCCAGGGTCTCTGCTCTTCTGTCTTTTGGGGTTTTTTTGTTTTTTTTTTTTTTTTTTTTCATGTTGAAGGTGTGTTTCATACTCCAAGCTTGACAGGCTCAGGTAAGATAACAGAAAAATAGAAACATCTTTCACTGTCATTCCTCCTGATCTGATAAAGACATACGGAACTCTGTCCACTTCAACAAGTTTTGAAACTTTAATTCATTCTCTGCTCATATATTCTGTATATATAAAGCAGAAGCAAGACCGGCCTGTGCTTACACCATAACTTCCAGTTACTTCATTGGTGAAACTTGTAGTCATGAGGGAAATGCATTTGGCATGTTCTACCCCATCTCACCATGGGTCAGCAGACCTGACCCTACTTGTGGCTGGGCAGGAGCGAATGGTGTTGGTAGTGTGGACCTGGCTCAGATCCTCTGTTCTTCCACAGACATGTCTGCTCTGATTTCACTCAGGAAACGTGCTCAGGGAGAGAAGCCTTTGGCTGGTGCTAAAATAGTGGGCTGTACACACATCACAGCCCAGACAGCGGTGAGTTTTTTGGAAGAAAACAGAGGGACTTCTGATATAAGGGGAAGAAAAAAATGTTTTATTAAAAATAAATATGCCATCCCAGGTGGTGGTGGCAAAGAAGCAAACGGATCTCAGTGAGTTCCAACCTGGTCTACAGAGTGAGTTCAAGTATAGCCAGGGCTACATAGAGAAACCCTGTCTTGAAAAACCATAGACAGATAGAACCAACATGCCTTTCCTTCCTACCTAGCTGACTTAGGAGGATGTAAAATGATTGTTATAAAAACGTTTGAGACTTGTAGGAACATGTCTTACAGGCATAGTTAAGTAACTGCCACACAATAGACTTGTACCTTTATGTACTTCTCCAGTGCAGGGTCAGCTCTGATGTTACAGATACTGTCCTCTTGTAATATTTGTCCCTTGGTCCTGAGTAGCCCCACTTTTCCTCACACATCTTTCTGTACATCCATAGGTATTGATTGAGACACTTTGTGCCCTGGGGGCTCAGTGCCGCTGGTCTGCCTGCAACATCTATTCAACTCAGAATGAGGTAGCTGCAGCACTGGCTGAGGCTGGTAAGTTCCATTTTACCAACTTTACAACAAAATTGTCATTATACCATATATACACACACACACACACACACACACACACACACACACATACATATATATATACTATAAATTTGGGCAGTCTTAAAACAACAGAGCCTGAATATCAAGCTTAGTGCTGAAGTATTTCCCTGGTATGCAGCGCAGCAGTGAATTTGATCCCTATTGTCATGGCGGGGGGTGAAGAGAACAGGAAAAGTTCTACTAAAGCCAAGGTACACTTTAAAACAGAAACAAAATCAAACAGCACCTAAGGAAATACTCGATTCTAGTGTTGAGTGGATGAAGGAGGAATAGTAAATGTGAGCTCAGCGGTCTCTTCTCCCCAAAAGTTTTACCAACTTTGACAGAACACTGTGAGTGGTCTCTTTTATATTGATGGTTAATGGTTTATTTGGTGTTTTGTAGTATACTAAAACATATGTGCTATATAAGTTTTAATTAAAATTAATTTTTATTGTCAAAATGTTCAAATATACATCACCTTGAAGTCGGTCTGAGGACCTTCCACCTTCTAGGATTTTCTAATAATTGTTTGTTGTAGAAGATTTAAGAAATTTTTTTTTAAAAAATTGACAAACTTTTCTTTATACATTGCGTTGGTAAAACAAACCTTAGTAGGTACACATTTTTTATAACCAAAACATTACATTTTCAGAAGTAATTTCTCATATCACTGACAGGTGACTGCATCATTCATTCATAGGCCACATGGTTTTACTTCATTTTCCTAGAATTGCATATTTAAATTATTCTGAGGCATCTGTTGCTGTTCAGTGCTCTTGAAGCAGCTTTGTTTTGCACACTTCACTTTGCCTCCTTAAGATGCAGTATAAAGAGTAAAATTGACCTAAAGACAATAATATTTTATGACTCCAAAATATTTTTAAAACAGAAATCTCTTAATTTCTTAAGTAGAGTAATTTCTGAACTAAAAAGTACCATTTTGACTTTTTAAGTTTTCCCTCTCTGAATTTTTCTTTTCCCTTTCATTCTTCATGTGGATCTCAGAGCTGGTATTGATGTGCACATCAGAAGCAGCATTAACTAATTTATTTCTGTCTCCATAGGAGTTGCAGTGTTTGCTTGGAAGGGCGAGTCAGAAGATGATTTCTGGTGGTGCATTGACCGCTGTGTCAACATGGATGGGTGGCAGGCTAACATGGTAATCATTCATGTCCACCCCATATTTTTTACTATGGATTTATTTCCTTTTCTCCTTTAAAGCATGGTTCCCTAAATATATTTTTGTGTGTTTGGTCTTATTTACTGACTATATTGCTAAAGTGTTCATAACACAATACCTACTCGGTATGGATCTAAGATGCACAAGTCCCTGCGTTCAATCTCCAGCACCAAAGAGAAAGAAAGGAAGGAAGGAAGGAAGGAAGGAAATGGAAAAAAGCTCTGCGAAGTGAATAGAAAGGTGGGGGAAGGGTAAGCTGAGGTGGACACAGGGCTCAAACACAGCAGAATAAACAGAAGGAAATGATGTGGTTGGTCCCTCTTTGGAGTAGGAGTCTTATTTCTTTCCTTCCTGCTCCACTTCTCCTTTTGCATTCAAAGGAGCTGTATATGTCAGCTAGACTGAAAATGAGCCCATGATTTGTAACACTTATTTACTGTAGCTGAGCATGGCGCTTGCCTGTATTCCCAGCATTTGAGAGGCTGAAGCAGGAATCCTCGAGCTCAGGAATTTTAGAGTAGCCTGAGCAACAAGCAAGATCCAGTCTCAAAAGAGAACTTTCCGTTGTAGCCTAGAACTCATTGAGGAATTCTCTTAATCACTTTACACCAACAGATTTAACTATATTTCCACTGTCTAAGCCTATTCTGCTGAGCGTTAAGACGTGCTCTTCCAAAATATCCAGGGCTCTCTCACTAGTGTAGAAAATGGGCTCAAAGTTCCCCCTAGCTCTAGCAGCCTGAATGCCCATAGAAGTCTTCTGGCTGTTCTGTAGATCCTGGATGATGGGGGAGACTTAACCCACTGGGTTTATAAGAAGTATCCAAACGTGTTTAAGAAGATCCGAGGCATTGTGGAAGAGAGCGTGACTGGTGTTCACAGGTAACAGATTCTGGAGTAGCTGCCCCTTGTGTCCTTGCCTCATCAAATTCTTCTGGTCTCTCCTAGACTTTAGGGCTGTGTTTCAGACTTTAAATAACTAAGTGGGAGTGTCTTCATTAGATAAAACTGAGTTTTTACTTTTGCAAAATCAAAATGACCATAGAAGGAATTTTGAAGGAAGTTTTTCAAATTCTAATTCACATGCTTTTATCTCTCCCATTTACTCCACTGAGTAATTAACAATTATTTGGGAGTAGGGGCGTAGGGAGGAGTGTGTCTTGTAAAACTTGTGCTCAATGTTGTATTATAATTTTTATATTTTAAATATGGAAGGAAAAGTATTTTTTAAAAAAAAAAAAGCTATATGTGATGCAACAAAAAGTAAAACTGGAGATATACTCTTGGCTTGGTGGAAATAACTAAATGGTATCTAGGAGCACTGCTCTACCGGGGCACAGTGTACGTGATTGCTCTCACAGACACAGTGAATCACATCAAAACACTTGTCATCTTTGTTGACCTGAAGTAAACAGGAGTACTGAAAGTTAGAACAATGCTGGCCTAAGGTTATAATGTTCCATTTGTGGAAGAGCAGTAAATTACTTCAACTGAAAATTTTTTACTTTTCTTCCCCAAAAGTAAAGGATAAAGGTAGAAGGAAATGAGTTGAGGAGAGATGACAAGAAAATAGTCGTGTTTCCAAAGAATTTCTGGGCATAAATAAGAATAAGGAGGGCAGCATGACTTGAAGAGACAGAAGCAGACTGCTGTTTACTGTTTGTCACTAACTGGTTGTGTGTTTGTTTTGTGGCTTCTTCTCCCTTTTAGGCTGTATCAGCTCTCCAAAGCTGGGAAGCTCTGTGTTCCAGCCATGAATGTCAATGATTCTGTTACCAAACAGAAGTTTGATAACTTGTACTGCTGCCGAGAATCCATTTTGGATGGGTATGTTGAAATGTATACATTCAGACTTGCAGGGATTGGTGGTATTTGTTTGACATGTTAGTCTGATACCTGTAGCTTGCCCCTGTAGTCTCCCACCTTTACATGTAACTAAAGGGGCCCACTTCACACTGATCTCAGCCAGCTTTCAAATGAATTTCTCCTGGGCGTTGCCCTACACTTGAGTTTGGTACAAAGGGACCAAGTTGTAAATGATGTTTGAGATGAGTCCTTGTCTGTTTCCACAGCCTGAAGAGGACCACAGATGTGATGTTTGGTGGGAAACAGGTGGTGGTGTGTGGCTATGGTGAGGTAAATAGTTGGGCCCCCGTGTCTCTGTCTATTCTTATTAGAAGGGCTTTAGAGAAACACTGGAGGAAGGAGACAATCTACAAACACTGACACATGGTTTTCCATACTGTGCTTGAAAATAGTGGCAGAAGTCCTTCTTTTCATATTCATGAATTAAAGGCAGAGTGTATTGAACTTCCATATTTTAGCACTTTATCTTATTGATTAATGTCAACATTACTGTCTCCCACTTATAACCTTTTATGAAATAAAATTCAAGCGGATAAGTAGCATTTTTATCCCCATCTTATGACTTGCATTATAATGGAGAAACCGAAGTGGCATTATAGTTGAATGTCTCTAAAGTGGACTAGGTCCTAGGAAGTTTCATCGTCTTCAGCAGTGGTTCACTGAAGTTCTTGGGCTGCTGGGTATTGAGTAGACACATTGGAAGAGAGTTTTACCAGGTTTTTATGGAGTAAATCAGTTGTTCTTGTTTGGTCTTATTTTCATATTTGCCCAACTCTTGCTGTGACTTGTCTGCTAAATTATCTCTAATTGAGGTTTACAGCCTAGATTGGGTTTCTTTCTGCTCCAGCTGGGGTTGGAATGTTCACTGGATGATGACTGATTTAAAGAAGACTAATTCCTATCTCCTCAAAAGCTTGTCTGCCCTGGTGATCATGTCTTACTAGACCTGGCAACTTGGGCTTTCCTATATTCTGCAGGTAGGAAAGGGCTGCTGTGCTGCTCTCAAGGCCCTTGGAGCAATTGTCTACATCACAGAAATTGACCCCATCTGTGCTCTGCAGGCCTGGTAAGGGTGGGGTGCTGTAACACTGTCAGGTTTGCTGTTCGTGTTTTGTATTTCTGCAAGCTGGTGATTCATTTACTTCACTGTTTTCGTAGAAATCTCCCAGGGAAAGAGAGTAAGATGCTTTGTTCCCTTCACTCTAAGCCTTTTATGGGGCCTCTTGGCATTTTCTCCTGTGTAGACTCTGGGGCTCCACAGCAGCCAGTCTGTAGCTCCCTGTAGCTCATCATTTGCCATTGCTGGGATGGAACATTGGCTTTTACTTCAGAAGGGGATTTTGTTGTCTAATTTTGTGGCCATTTCAGAACATTTTGTCAACATGAGACACACGTGTGCTTTGCTTTATTGTGTTGCTGTCTTTTCTTCCAGCATGGATGGGTTCCGGGTGGTGAAGCTGAATGAAGTCATCCGGCAGGTGGACGTTGTAATAACTTGCACAGGTGAGTATCGGTGCCTTGGTGCATGGAGAGCAGTGCTAACTCTCAGGCTAAATCTCAAAAGTGACCCAGAAGGTAAGACCTGTGCTCAGTGTGAAGTGTCAGAGTGAGTTCTCAGAACTTTTAGCATTTTCCAAAGGCGCTTTTTTACCATGGCGATTTTTTTCAGATTACTTGGTCTTAAAGCCAAATAATTGAGCTCAAGCATTTTGTGTGCACATCTCTCTCAAAATGTGCACAAGCTCCTTAGTGGTTAGCAGACACCTCCCAGGCTCCAGCTGGAAACAGTTGGCATTCTTGTTGCCCAGCTTCTCCTTCTTCAGCCACTCTTCTTTACTTTTAGGAAATAAGAATGTAGTGACCCGGGAGCACTTGGACCGAATGAAAAATAGTTGCATTGTATGTAATATGGGCCATTCCAACACAGAAATTGATGTGGTAAGGTTTCTCTCCATTACAGTTAGGCCTTCCTCTGCATTTATTTCACTCAAGCCACAACCAGCTGTCTGTTCTTCCTTCCAGACCAGCCTCCGCACTCCAGAGCTAACATGGGAGCGCGTACGTTCTCAGGTGGACCATGTCATCTGGCCTGATGGCAAGCGGGTCGTCCTTCTAGCAGAGGTAACGCACACCTCCGACTGCAGGCCTCTATGCTAGGGCACAGAAGAAGGGCAGGGGAGCTGTGGAAACACTAGGTCTGTGTTCCAGTGAGTTCTGTCTTGGGATAAAGATGTATTTTCCTGGGCTGGAGAGATGGCTCATCAGTTAAGAGCACCCGACTGCTCTTCCAGAGGTCATGAGTTCAATTCCCAGCAACCACATGGTGGCTCACAACCATCTGTAAAGAGATCCGATGCCCTCTTCTGGTGTATCTGAAGACAGCTACAGTGTACTTATATATAATAAATAAATAAATAAATCTTTAAAAAAAAAAAAAAAGATGTATTTTCCTAATTGTCTGTCCCCTAAAAGAGAAGCACACCAAGAAAACTCCTTTTTGCTAAGTACATGTGGTGTTTCCAGCCCTCAGCCAATTTACTTATTTGTAAAGAGGGTAAAGCCCAGAGCCCTGATCTGAGTGGAGTGCAGAGAGGTGTAGAGTATTCCCTGTCTGCTTGACGTTGGTGCCATTAGAACCTAGGAAAAGGCAGCGAGCGGCTCATCCTGTCTTTCCTCTTCCCAGGGTCGTTTACTCAATTTGAGCTGCTCCACAGTTCCTACCTTTGTCCTTTCCATCACGGCTACAACACAGGTATGTGGCAAGATGGCTGGTTTTCCTCCACTGAAATGGGAGCTGCGGACATGGACAGATAAGGGCCCTGATGAGTGTCCTAAATGTTCTTACTGACCTATTACCCGTTCCATGCCTTAAGTTGTTGAAGGTCACAGTTTTCCTTTGAGGAGGTATTTGTGATTGTGTCTGAATCGCTGCTCAGCTGAAATTATAGTGTTCCAGCCTAGTTATATTTAGTTTGTTCTTTTGTTAGAAACTAAACAGAAACATCACTTTTTCTCATATCAGCCAGCCTTTATCTCAGGGCAGACCAATCACTGTCATGCTTATCCTAAAGTGCTTTTTTTTTTTTTTTTCTTTTTTCTTTTTTTCGGAGCTGGGGACCGAACCCAGGGCCTTGCGTTTGCTAGGCGAGTGCTCTACCACTGAGCTAAGTCCCCAACCCCCCTAAAGTGCTTTTAAACCTAGTTTTATTTTATGTCCTTGTCTAAGAAGTGCTTTGTTCTCCTGCCCTCTGTCCCACCTTAGGCTTTGGCACTGATAGAACTTTATAATGCACCAGAAGGACGCTACAAACAGGATGTGTACTTGCTTCCTAAGAAAATGGGTGAGTGAAAGCTGAAGCTAGCGCTGACCGCAGTTGGCTGCATGGTTTTATAAAATGGCTTCCCTAGAGCACTAGCTGTCGAGTCAGGGTTCTGATTGTTCTCCTAGTGCCTGGCCTCAGGGGACATTCTATTAGCGATGTGAGCCTCCATTTTTGTGAGAAGTAAGGTAAGAATAGTACTGTGTAGTTTACAGGATTGTAGTAAGAATCCAAGCTAAATACGGATGATGTTCTTGTTCTCAAGTACCCTTCCAAAGCTCACCAGGCTTCCCAGGGCAACTAACTATAGCTTAGACCAAAGTGAGAGAAACAGAAACAAGGCGTATTATCCATCTGTTGTCTTGATTGGCAAACCTCCTCTAACCCAACCTATGCGCCTCATGACCACTTACACTTTGCTCATGTGGCATAAACTCTGTCTTGTCCTTTGCTTTTCTCTATACTGACACCCGCCCGCCCCATACTTACAGCCAGCCTACATGTCTGACTTTACACTTAAAAAACTTGCATATTGGGGAGATGCTAGTGGTTAAGAACACTTGCTACTTTTGCAGAAGACCCAGGCTCAGGTCCCAGCACCCATTTAATGTCTCACAACTATTTTGTGCTGGGTAAGAGACTCAGTGCCTTCTTCTGGGTTCAATGAGCAGCAGGCACAGATGTGGTCCAAATATATACATACAGGAAAACATGCATACACATAAATTTTTCTTAACTTATTTTATATTGCTTTTGGATATTCTGTTGTTGTTGTTGTTGTTGTTGTTGTATATTTTTTATGTGTATGGGTGTTTTGGCTACATGTATATGTGACCACAGGCATGCCTGTTGCCTGTCAAAGCCAGAAGAGGGTATCAAATACCTGGAACTGGATTTATAGATGGTTTAAGCTG
Source organism: Rattus norvegicus (assembly GCF_021556685.1). Lineage (NCBI taxonomy): Eukaryota > Metazoa > Chordata > Mammalia > Rodentia > Muridae > Rattus > Rattus norvegicus. Next base: position 197,435,497 of record NC_141535.1, on the reverse strand, counting down.
ACATACGGGTCCTGGAAATCAAACCCAGGTCTTCTAAAAGAACAGCTGCTGAATTATGTCTCTACTGTGTAGTGTTTGTTGTTGCTGTTGTTGTTTTAAGAAATCATATTCAGGGGGCTGGGGATTTAGCTCAGTGGTAGAGCACTTACCTAGGAAGCGCAAGGCCCTGGGTTCGGTCCCCAGCTCCGAAAAAAAGAACCAAAAAAAAAAAAAGAAATCATATTCATAAAAGTTAGGGAACGATACTTAATATGTGCCTTAGAAATCTTATCAGTCTAAATATGTGGCTATAGGGAGCCTGTCTTAAATAAATGTCAGTGACAGGAGGCTCTTTTAAGTGTGTTAGATTCATCTTTATGGTTCATGATTTGATGATGGTTTAATATAGTTAAGGAGGCTGCCACAGGAAGCTGGGTGTAGTGTGTGACATGGTACCTACTCAAGTGACGCCAAACTCTGAGGAGGAAGTACAAGGCACCCATTCGCCAATCGGGTGCATGACCATCTGCTTGCCCAGTATATGTGCTTGAAAGACATCATTTCCTATATATACAGCTTGGAAAGCTTTCTTAATTAAACACATATTTCAAGTTGTGGATTCGTTCAGGGTTGTTCCACTGCTCTTCCTGAGTAGTTTTAAGAAATGAAAATAGGAGGGAGGCTGTGCCCTAACGGCCTGTCTGACAAGAAGCCTCCTGCCCTTACTGCTCTTCTCTTCCCAGATGAGTATGTTGCCAGCTTGCACCTGCCATCCTTTGATGCCCACCTCACAGAGCTGACAGATGACCAAGCAAAATATCTGGGACTCAACAAAAATGGGCCATTCAAACCTAATTATTACAGGTAACTTGGAAGAAAGCAATGAAAAGTTCTTCCCCAATATTAGACCAGCCAGTCTAGTCTAGCCAGGTTTCTTCAGTAAAGATACGTGTCATGTGTGATACCTAAGAGTATAAGGCCACCACTGCAGGTTAGCAGGCAATGACTGGGTTATTCAGGATTGAGTGCTTGCCTAGTATAGTGAGGTTCAGTCCCCACCTCTACAGAAAACCAAATTAGCAAGGTAGTCAGAGAAAATGTGAATCCACCAATAAATGTAAGGAGCTAAGTGTCTTAAGGTCTTAGAAGGTGAGCCTCACCTCAGGAGGAACCCACGCAGGAATGCCCCCAGTTTGGGCTGGGAGGAAGCTTGGGAAGATGCTGTGTTGATCTCAGAAAGTACGTTAACAGGCCCATCTCTCTCTTTTCAGATACTAATGGACGTATTACAATGACCAGTCCACACGAACCACGCAACTCTAATAGAGTATTTTTTAAGATAACTTTTATTTTCTTCTTATTACTTTCCTTTTGATTTTTTTTTCTATAATTTCATTTTTTTTTCTCATCTCATCATTTGAGTTTTGCAGACCACACAGGAACTTGCTCCATGGCTGTTTAGGTGAAACTGAGGTCAAAGGTTTCTCACCTTTAGTCACTAAAAGGGGTTAATTCTGCAGCCCAGAAAGTCAATTCTTTAACCATTTCTGGGGACTTTGATCGCATTTAGTTACCATATTAACAGAAAATGCTAAGGCATCTTCTGTGTGGAACAATCTACAGTGTCTAAATTGCCTTAAAAGAGACTGTTCTAGCTGCTGGAATTAGTGCTCTTTACTTCTTCAGAGGAGCCAGGATGGCTCCAGCCAGGTAGGTTAGACGTAGGTGGTGCATGTCAACTTCCCGTAGACAGACGCTCTAAGCCGTTTCCTGTCTAAGATGGCGTGTCTGCAGAGATGTGTGCTGTTAAACTCCGTAGGCTCACTCGGATTTGTAGTTCAGCCCTTCCACCAGTCTCTCTCATTGTTCTAGTTTTAACTAAACTGCATTCTATCAAGTTGAATTTTGTCCCTTAGCATTTATTTGTTTTGTTTCTTTTAATTAAGGAAAAATTTTAGTGTTAATCCTGAGGAACAGCTCAGGTGGTTAGTTACCAATATCTCTTTTGAACCTTTGAAGCAAAGTGTCAAGAGTTGAGGCTAGAAAAATGCTAGCCTCAGACTCTGATGTTTCCAGCTCATAGTTTATAGTGTCAGTGAACTGGAGCCATAAGCAAAACTTCTCAGCTCTGCCTCACGCAGCTTATGCTGACGGCCGATTTCTTGAGCCATTACTCAGTATAAAACACTGAGCCCTGTCCTTAGGGTTTATCCTTTCAGAGCAAACCTGTGGGCAGCTGTGCTTCTGCAACCTAAACTGTTTGAAGGGAAGTTTGCATAGATGGAAGAAAGAATGACAAATTGGGCCAAGGTGAAACAAATATAACTGTATAATCTGTTCAGAGCTGGAGACCTTGTCTGCTGTTAGTTTTATAGACATGGTGCCACTTTTGATTGACACTTGCCACAAAAATAGAAAATAAAAATTGTAAACTGAGATCTTAAAGACTTGGTGGAGAAAGTACATCCTGATTCATGCTCTAAGAGAATTCCAAGAGACCCTCTAAAATCAGAGAGACTTATTCCCAGGCCACGCACCCGCTTGCCAGCATCTCTGCATGGTCAAACGAGCTTCAAGCTCAAGCTTTAGGTATATAATTATCCGGGATTTTAAGTCCTCAGCGTGTTCTAGCTTGTGATCCTTCAAAGATGGGTTATGTGTTAATGATAGGTACTGGAAATGTTTACTTCTCTCTTTCACTGATCAGAGAAACAGGCATTAAAAACAGAAATACAAGAAAGGAAAGCTTTTACCCTGCACCTTCCTTGCAGGGAACAATTATCTTGCCAAAACTTTTTTCCCTTTCATCTCCCATTTCTCTGTACCCAGCCCCTTCCTGCTCCTTTCCAATGTGATCATGCTTTCTTCTCTATAGATACTAACATTTGAAGACCCCTTTCCTAAGGCACTTAACCATCCAATCAGAACACCACAGTCAGTAGGGCCTTATCTTGGCTAACAGCAGTGTATTCATCTGGTCAGCTCTACTGGAGGGAAGGGGCCAAGTTCCTGCTGCCCTCTAATCTGCCCTCTGGTCCTATCTATTACTGTGTCCATAGGAATAATAGGTAAGGGCTAGTCTCTGTCAAGCCATGTAACAAAGGACACTGGAAAATGTCTGGCATCAGAGGGAACATTTGGAGACCAACTTGGGAGGAAAATATTCATTTTGTATTGAATGATTTTTAATGAATGCAATATTAATCCTTGCAGATGAGCAATAATCATTAAAGTCAATTAAAAGTGATAAGACATAATGGTAGTCCTGTGTCTTTTTTTGGTTAAATAGCAAAACTTCATTAGACTGTTTCCTAGGTTGAGATAAGCCATTTGAAGACAAGGTCTGTCTTATGTAAGCTGGCCTCAGACTTCTTGGATCAAGTCATCCTGACTCAATCTTCCCAGTAGCTGGGACTATAGCATTACACCAGTGCACCCAACTATCATTAATGTCTCGAGTTGCAATCTGTGTGTAGGTCACTGTTGAGTGGCACTGGAGCCTTTAGGAGATAGGACCTAATGAGAGGTGCTTAGGTCACTGGAAGTGTGACCTTGAAAGGAATGGTATGCCATCGCCCACTGTTGTTTTTATGTCCTAGCAGTGAGGTGAGCAGTTTTGTTTCCACCTTGAATTTTTGTCTTACTGTTCTGCCTGACATAGACCCAAAGTAATGTGGCCAGTCAGTCATGAACTGAAACCTGCCTTCAGCACCATAAGCCAAAATATTTTTATCTTTATGAGTTAATTATTTTGGTATTCACCATCGTGATGGACAGCTGACTAGTGCATATGGATGTTGATCTGAATTCTTGCTGCTGTAAAAGAGCCGGCGATGTCTCAACTGATAAAAGTTCTTGCCTTGTAAATATGAGGACGTAAATTTCCTTCCCAGAACCCAAGTAAAAACTGTGGGGTGTGTTGGCACATACTTGTACATATGTCCCAGCTCGGGGGGACAGACAAGGAGGCTTGCTGGCACTCACTAGCTAGGCAGTGCAGCCTAATTGGTGAGCCCCAGGCCAGTGAGCTGCCCTGTCTTGAAGGAGGAGAATTCTGCACCTAGGATTATTCTCTGGCCAACAGATGCACACGTATTTATGTAGGTAAACCTGCATACATGCACACACATCAAACAACTTGTGAAACTGGGCATTCTATAGAGGACAGAAATGTACTCTCAACATGGAGGCTGAGATGTCCAGGATGAAGTAGTCAGCAGACTAATGATGACAGGCTGTTCTCTGCTTCCAAGACTGGCATCATCACAATGAGAATCCATCAAGATCTAACACTTACCCTATTCCATTCAAATGATGTAATAATTTGTAATATCACATTGGTGAATCATTTTCAACTAATGAATTGAAAGGAGTACATTCAGGCCACAGCATTCTGCCCCAGCCTCCAAAATCCATGGGTTGTTTGATTGGTTAGTTGGTTGGTCTTTTCTTTTTTTCGGAGCTGGGGACCGAACCCAGGGCCTTGCGGTTGCTAGGCAAGCGCTCTACCTCTGAGCCAAATCCCCAACCCCAGTTTTTTCTTTTTTTAGATTTAATTATATGAGTACATTGTAGCTCTTCAGACACACCAGAAGAGGGCATCAGATCTCATTACAGATGGTTGTGAGCCACCATGTGGTTGCTGGGAATTGAACTCTGGACCTCTGGAAGGGCAATCAGTGCTCTTAACCACTGAGCCATCTCTCCAGCACAGTTGGTTGCTTTTTAATCTAGAAAATAATCTAGTAGTTCCAAGTTTTAATTTCAGCACCAGCTCTAAGGTCTAAATCCAGAGGCTCATCAAAATCAGATATGTAATCACGTGGTGGCTCACAATGATCTGTATAATAGAATCTTGGAATGCAAGAGTACGTGCAGAGAGAACACTCACACAGAACAAAACCTGAAGGCTTGCTCTGATCAGCTGTACTCTAAATGAAAGTGTATCCCATCCTTGTTGCTCCCACTATTGTGAATCTCTCTTAAGGGCTCACAGGTAAAAACTGGTCCTGTCGCCCTAGGAAGACGTCTCTTCAAAAGGAACTATAGAAGCCAATTATCAGAAAAGTAGTATGAGTAAAGGCTTCTTCCTGGGAGTCCTCTTGGTTTTCTAGTTTTTCTTAACTGGCTTTTCTGTTGCAAGTCACCCTAGCCCACATCACCCTGAATTAACCTCTTTCTAAATCAGGTTATCCCAGTTCTCCCTAACACACAAATGATGAAATAATACTGTCTACATCCTCCTCACCTGTTACAGTTTGGACTTTCCCCATAGGCTTGTGTGTCTGAACACTGGCTCTCTAGCTGGTAGCACTATGTCGGGAGATGGCAAAACCTTTGGGGCATGAGCTCTAGTTATTGTCTGTGAGTGACTGTAGCAAACCTTTGGGGTAATTTGCCAAGATAGCAGGCACTTCTCTGTCATGTGTTCTGACAAGGTGCCTAGGTGTTGGACTGAAGCCATGAGTGGAGATCAGTCTTTCCTTATGTTGCTTCTGCCTGGTGTCTTGTCACAGAATGGAGAGAGAAATAAAATGATGTTGATGTGATGATGGTGATGATGATGATAAATAATGCTTCCCAGAAGCCTCAGACAGAAGTCTGGCTAGTTGCTGGGTTTGCCACCACATCCACGTCTGGCTCTTTGTTCTTAAGATCCCTGTGAACATGGAAGTGGTCTCTTGAGACATTTTTTCCCATGCAAAGCTTACCTACCCTAACCCTACAGTGCCGCTAGCCGGCTAAACAAGAGACTTTTGTTCATTTCTATTCCAGCTCTATGGTCTGGCTTACTAGCATAGTCACAGACATTTAAGTCAAAGGCTTTATTTGAAGGGACTCATGCTATGAGAATGACCCCAGGAGACCCCAGACCATTTTCTCAAGTACTTAGGGATGCAATTTTATTTGCTATTATAACCAATCCTCTGGAATAAAAACAAACAAGACCAGCGTCCTCCAACTCTGCTGCTTCCTTCACAAGGCCTTGGTTGTGTGCACCCTCCTGTTAGACTGTTCTCGATCAAAACATCTGTCAACTGCATGCGATGGCACATTCCTTTTCTTCCCGGCAGAGGCAGGCGGATCTCGGAGTTTGAGGCCAGTCTGGTCTTAAAATGAGTTCCAGGACATCCAGGGCTACACAGAGAAACCCTGTCTGGTAAAAACTAAGTTTGTCAAGGTAAGCTGGATGGCCACCAAGTCTGATAGCTTGAGTTGCTGGAACCCTTGTGATAAGTGGAAAGAACCAACTCCCCTAAGTTGTCAACTGACCTCTGTAGGAATGCTATTACACACACACTATGCATGTGTTATTTTTAAAACATTTTTGGAACCATAGCAGGCAAGTACAGGTGATCACCAGATAAGAGCACAAAGCCCCAAAGAAGAATACTCTCAGATATCCTGGATGGGGCTTTCTCCTCTCCGTATCATTACTCACTTAAAACCCTACCTTAAGAAAATCCTAATGTAAACCAGAGAATAACCTCCTTTTCCTTAGGCCTTGCCTGTTGTTTCTTGCCCAATTCCAGGATTAGGGTTAGTTAGGCCATGTGTCAATTGGAATCAAATGGCAGAACATTCACCTCAAACAAAACCATAACTGTTTCTAACCATGCCTTTCCCCTGAACACTACTTTTTCATCCTCTAACCATCACTGAATGATTGCCAGAGGAACTGTATTATTATGAAAGCCATTAGTTTACCACTAGTATTTGGTCCCTGTGTTCTAAACCTTGTGTCCTAGTTTTCTTTCTCTTGTGATAAAATGACCAAAAGTAACCTGGGTAGGAAAAGGTCAATGTAGCTTGTATATATCCTGATGACAGTCCATCACTGAAGGAAGACCCAGCAAGAACTGAGGCTGGAGCCATGGAGGACTGCTGCTTACTAGTTTGTTCCTCTGGTTTGCTTGCCTGTTTTCTCCAGCCCAGGACCACCCAGCCAGGGGTAGCACTGCCCACATTGGGCTGGGCCCTCTCACACCAATCATTAAACAAACAAACATGCTGTGCGGACTTGCCCACAGGCCAACCTGAGCCAGGCATTTTCTCGACTGAGATTCCCCCTTCCCAGATGACTCTTGTGTCAGACTAACAAAAACCAACCAGCATGCTTTGTAATGTTGGTGCCTTAGGCTCAGCATTTTCATGCTAAAATAAAGATTTGGTCAAGTTTTTAAGTTGTCTCAACTTGAAAACCCCCTGTGATGCTTCTGGCCAACCTAAATTGAACAACCAGAGATTTCTACCCTCAAAACAAGCAAAGTCAGCTGCTTTGACTTCAGCACAAGGAAGTCCTGAATGCCAGATGTCTGCCCTTCTACAACCTTTAAATCTGAAGAGGTGGAGGTCTCTGAAGCAGCGGTTCTCAGCCTGGGCCTCAAAACACTGCTTCATAGAGGTCGCCTAAGACCATCAGAAAACACAGATACTTACATTACCATTCTTAACAGCAAAATTACAGTTGTATGAAAATAATTTTATGGTTGGGGTCACCGCAGCATGAGGAAGTAACTGTGTGAAGGGGTTGCAGCAGTAGGAAGGTTGAGCGGCTCTGAAGCGAGATGAGGCAGTTAAGATAGCAAAACAACTTCAAGATGTCTAAAGCTGTGCAACCGCAGAGCGCACTACATCAGGGCACTGCGGTCAACAGACAAGTTCTAACGGTTCTTTGCCTTGTTAAAATGGCATATCCATATAATTAGCACTGTGGTTTTGACTAGTTCTATCATATATCTGATCCCATGACACATCTAAAAAACCACACATAAGGAGCAGACAGGGGGAGCCAACCATATTCTGGGAAAATTGCAGCCCATCTGGAAACTCCACCTTAGTCCATGAATAATCCTTCCCTCCATCGTCCATAAAATGTACTGTCTGGGGGTTGAAGAGACGGCTTGGTGGTTAAGAGCGTTTATTGCTCTTGAGGAGGACCTGGCTTTGATTCCCAGCACCTACATGTTCTCTCCCAACTGCTCTAACTCCAGTGCCGGAAGAGCTAATGCCTCTTTTGACCTCCACACACTCCTACACACATGATGCACATAATCCAGTCAGGAACATACTCATATGCATAAAACCGATATTCTAAAATGTACTGTCTAGGGACAACAGCAAGATTACTAAAGCGCACCTTGAGGGTGTGCTTTTAGCTGCTGGTTTGCGGGGGCGGCGTTGTTTGGTTGATTGGTTTTTGTGGTGCTAGGAATTGAACCTAAGATTTCACACAGGCTGAGCAAGTTTGTGATCTACTTTTGTGTCAGTGTAACTAAAATACTTGACAGAAACAACTTTAGAAAGAAGAAACATATTTTGCCTCACAGTTCAGAGCTGTTGCAGTCAATCCTATGGGGAAGGCTTGCTGAAATGGTTCAGTCCAGAGCAGTGGGAGTAGCTGGTAACAGCTGCTTACGTTGGAAGTGTACCAGGGGATGGAAAGAGCAACCAGAGCCAAGGACCTCGGTGTAGATCGGCAGGAGAGTTCTTGCCGAAAATTCACGAGATCTTGTGCTTGAGTCTCAGCACCATGAAAATGAAATTAAATGAACTACTAGAACCCAGGTCTCCTGAAACAAATTTCTCTCTCTCTCTCTCTCCCTCTCCCTCTCTCTCTCTCTCTCTCTCTCTCTCTTTGTTTTTGTTTTTTGTTTTTTGAGACATGTCTACTCTATGTAGCCCTGGCTGTACTGGAACTCACTCTGTAGACCAGGCTGGCCTCAAACCTCCTGATTATTGGGATTAAAGGTGTATGCCACCACAGTTGGGTGTCTGAAACACAAAGACATGAAATTTTTACAGACAGTATTTCTCCAGATCAAACATGCATTTGATAGGAGGAGCTAGAACTTAGCCCCTAGACTTTGGGCCCCCTGCCCCGGCCTTTCATACATATGCTGTTTTGTATTTGTGAAACTGCTCCCTACTCTCTTTGATATGACTGTGTCCTGTATTGACAGTTTGGGTGCCCCAAGAACAATCAGCATTCACCAGAGGAGTCACCCAGATACTAGCATGAGTGTTTGCCCAAGCATCCATCCATGTCACCTCGACATAAGAATGCTTCTCTCCGGGTTGGGGATTTAGCTCAGTGGTAGACCACTTGCCTAGCAAGCTCAAGGCCCTGGGTTCAGTCCCCAGCTCTGAAAAAAAGAAAAAAAAAGTGCTTCTCTCACATGGTTGCTGACAACCTGGCATTTGCCTCAGAACATTTGTTTACTTCAGTGCCTTTGGTCTGGACATTTCTTTGATAGTGTTGGCCTTTTTTTTTTTTTTTTTTTTTTTTTTTTTTGGTTTTCCTCATGCCGAGCCTGCAATATCTAACTACATGGTTTTCCTGCATCCTTTCATACTCATTAAAAATGCCTCTTAGTTTAAAAGTTCTACGAGTGAAGAATCATGAAGAGGAGCATGTTGAGAGGTAGAGGTAGGGTGAAGGTGTCAGGGGGAGCTCCTCAGGACATGCAGTGGCTGTGTAGGGAAATCCAAGACAGCATATCTATTCCATTTACATTGAAAGAAACCTTATTTCCTTACCTTGGAAGATATAAGAGTTGCTTACCCAGTGTCCTAACCGTTTGTGTTCTCAGAACTGTGTGGAATAAATCCAAAATGCAACAGGAGAAACCAACCTTGCAGTGACCCTGATGGCAGTTACATAAGCAGTATATAAATCTGATCCAAAACACGGATCTTAGCTAACACAGAAGGTTGCGATTTTCAGGACAAAAGAGAAAAGAGAAAAACATTAAAATAGGGACTGGAGAGATGACTCAGCGGTTAAGAGCACTGACTGCTCTTCCAGAGGTCCTGAGTTCAATTCCCAGCAACCACGTGGTGAGTCACAACCATCTGTAATGGGATCCGATGCCCTCTTCTGGTGTGTCTGAAGACAGGGACAGTGTACTCACATACATTAAATAAATAAATAAATAAATCTTTTTAAAAAATTACACTAGGAAACCAAAATTCAGGGAAGAATGAAATGTTTGGAGAATAACTGCCATTTGGTTTCCCAGGTTTTTTTTATTCCTAATAACTATGATAATTTAACTTGTATTTTTTAAAAGTTGTGAACATTCCCAGATAGTGTACGTGTACACATGTGCATGCATGTGTGTGTATGTACGTGTGTGTATGCATGTGTGTATGCATATGTGTATGTGTGTGTGTGTGTGTATATTCACACACCCTTGCACTAAGCTAGATGTCCTGAGCAATAGAATTAAATACTGTAGAAGAGTAGTCTACTTCAGTTGCATGTAAGAAAAAAGTAATAAAGTTTCTAATTTTCAAGGAATTTTGAGAGTCAGAGAGAAGAGTCTTGCCATGTGTTCCAGGGCCTCAAAGACTGCATGCTGTGGCCTTCCCTCAAAAACAATACAAAATGAACAGAGGCTAATTTGGAGATTGTGGCAAGTGTTTTGAAGAGATCTGTTAAAGAAAAGCAAATTCAGGCTGGGGATTTAGCTCAGTGGTAGAGCGCTTACCTAGGAAGCGCAAGGCCCTGGGTTCGGTCCCCAGCTCCGGAAAAAAAAAAAAAAAAAAAGAAAAGCAAATTCATTTATAAATTTAGAGAGTGTGTCAGAACTAAAACTGAATTCTGAGCAACCTAAGTTACTCTCATCTCCTTCAGTCTTGCTCCTCCTCTCCTCCTGCTCTCTGCTCCTGGGGATAAACGCTGGGTCAGAGTGCAAAGCTGTGGGGCTGGAGAAATGGCTTTGCCAGTAAAGGCTCCTCGACCAAGCCTGATGACCTCAGTCCAGTTCCCAGGGTCCACATGGTGGAAGGCAAGATCTCACCTCTACATGCACACCATGACATGTGCATGTTCCGTTCACACATGCAATCGTTAAACAAACAAACAAACATCATTTTTAAAAGAGAAGGATATTGGTGTAGCCTTTTTTATAGTTCAGTCATGAAGGGGCTAGAGAAATGACTCGTTGGTTAAGAGCATCACTGCTCTTCCAAAGAACTCAGGTTCAATTCCCAGCACCCACTCAATTCCCTGTAACCAGATCCAGAGTATCAGGTGTCAGTCTTCTGGCCTCTGTGGGTATCAGGCACACACATGGTACTCACACATACATGACACATGCATGTAGGCAAAGTGCCTGTCTCAGGGTTACTATACTGTGCTGAAGCATCATGACCAAGAGCTAGCTGGGGAGAAAGACTTTATTTTGCTCACACTTCTGGGTAACAATTTGCTTGTGGGTAATCAGGACAAGAACTCAAATGGGGCAGGAACTCGGAGGAGGCATTTCTACTAAATTACATAAGTATGGAACTCATTTTGCTGGGCAAAAGAAAAAAATTCGGGCTATTGTACAATATTCTTGTGTCCACAGTGATCTTTAGTTCTCTAGATTGGTGGTTAAGTGAACATATAGTAGCTTAAAAAATCAGTTGCTCTGTGCCATGGCTGGTTGACATCCATGGGAGGCCTGCCCTTTTCTGAAGAGAAATGGAGGAGAAGTGGAGAGGTGGGGGGAGGCAGGAGAAAAAACTGTGGTAAGGATGTTAAAAAAAAAATCAGTTGCTAAAATTAATTAAAGCTCTCGTCTTCCTTAGCCAAAAACGCCCATTAATTCTAAATCTAATAATTACTTCTTTTGGAAAACATCAATTATCTCCTTGTAAAATAATTAATGCATGTACTGGTTAGTTTTTATTGTCAATTTGACATGAGGTAAAAAACACCTGGAGGAGGTGTTCATTCTCAAATGAAGAATTACATGGATCAGAATGGCCTGTGGATTGGTCTATGGAATATTTTCCTGCTAGTTGATGGATGTAGAAGAGCCCATCCCTACACTTTGGGTGGCACCATCCCTAGGCACGTAGTTTTGACAAGTATTCAGCCAGTCAGCAACAGTCCTCTGTGGTTTCTGCTTCAGTGCCTGTCTGGCCCTCCCTGGTTGTAATCTGGAAGCGTAAGATGAAATAAATCCCTTTCTATCTGAAGTTGCTTTTGGTCATGGTGTTTATCCATAGAAACAGAAACTATTGCCCAAAGGGAACCATTGCACATTAGAAGGGACTGTTAAAATAATACCTATGGGCTGGAGAAATGGCTCAGCAGTTAAGAGTCCTGGGTGGTCTTCCAGAGGTCCTGAGTGATTCCCATCAACCACATGGTGGCTGATGACCAACTATAACAGGTCCAGTGTACTCTTCTGGCATGTAGATAGATAGATAGATAGATAGATAGATAGATAGAGTTTTATGTGTATGAATGTGTGCCTGTGCACCATGTACTTGTATGCCTTTGAAGGCTATAATTGTATTAGATATCCTGGAACTGGAGTTACAGGAAGTTGTGAACCACCATGTGGATATTAGAAATGGAACCCAGGTCCTCCAGAAGGGCATCAATTGCTCTTAGTCACTGAGCCATTTCTTTAGCCTTCTAGAGTGCCTGTATTTTAACTGGCACTCCTAGAACCAAAAATAAACTTCTCTCTCCACACCTCTGCAGAAAAACAAAACAACAAAACAAAAACCCTTACAAACAGAAAAGAATATTAGCTAGATCTGACCAGTTGGATCATTATGCTAGTATTGATTTGGGAAATGTTAAGATACAACAAATTCTTTTTGGTCAGTGTGTTATAGCTGCCTGTATTTCCTGTCACAGCATGATTTATCCTGATTATCACCTGCATGATAAATGTGGCTACACCCGCCACGGTCTGGGTGCTAACCTTACCTATCAAACACACAAGCTCTAATTTATATGAGTGACTTAGTGAACTCAAATCCTAGATGCTATACAGGTCTGGATGCGAATCAAGACCGGAATGTTGAGGAAGCCCTCTGGCATATTAAGACTTTGCATTGGGGTTGGAGATTTGGCTCAGTGGTAGAGCGCCTGCCTAGCAAATGCAAGGCCCTGTGTTTGGTCCCCAGCTCTGAAAAAAAAGGAAAAAAAAAAAAAAAAGACTTTGCGTTGGTTCAGATGCCTGCTTCCTTCATCTGCTACCTTTATTCCCTTAGGACATGGAACATTCCTGATTATTTAACTTCAGATATAATAGCTCCTATCATATATTCATGTACACGTTATGTTGGATACAAAGGACAGAAAATGAGACCCAGATCACAGCAATTAACTATGTTAAAACAATTCATCAACTTCTTCCACAAGGCTTTAACGGCTGTTTCCCTTCCTAAAGACTGCCTTCTTGCCCATCTGTGTGATTTTTATGACAGCCTAGGAGTGAGCCATCCCGCTCTGCAAAGTGTAAAAAAAAACCAAAACCAACAAACAACAAAACCCCAATGCTTTTGCAGGTACAAGATGTGAAGCAACACCAAAAACTGACTAACCAGCCCTCCTCCCCCACAACTTCTCCAACTCCCAAAGCAGGAACTATGTTAAAAATTCCACAAGGTAGACTGGCTGATTAGAACTTTGTTACAGATAGCGAAAATGTTACAGAGCCGATTTGTCTTGAACTACTTTTAGTTCCCTAAGCCTTGATGTAACTCTCAACATTCAGGTGCAGCCTATCAGGTGAAACCTGTAACAAATACCTTAAGAGACCGCTGACTTGCACCAACCCAAAAGCTAACAACATCATCAGGTAGCATCTGAGCCCATTCCTAGCACCTATGTCAGACCGCCCACAGCTGCATGTAACTCAGCTCCAGGGCGTTCAAGACCCCCTTCTGGACTTAGCAGGCTCTGCCTCCCATGTGCAATGCCTTGCCTCTCCCCGCCAGCACCTCTCTCCTAATTTAAAACAATGTACATGTAACTACTTTCACCATGAAGCCTGCTTTTCAAGGCAACCTAAATCTGAGTCCCCAGTCAGTGAGTAGAATCTCATATTTAGCTGAGAGTAAACTACCTCTTCTTCCCTTTGGGGTTGTAGCTGTGTTTTCGCTATATTCAGAATTGAGCTCGCTCTCTCTCTCTCTCTCTCTCTCTCTCTCTCTCTCTCTCTCTCTCTCTCTCTCTCTGGAAGTGCAACAGTTTTTGTCACCTCTTGCTACTATCCCTAATGCCTTCCTTGTGGTTGTAACACAAAGTGTCAGCATGCCTTTCATCAAGGAGGTTGAGTTGGAGGCATCCAAAGAAGACATGGGCAGATTCTGGACTACTAGAAATATGAGGTAACGTCTGTTGTTTTAAACACTTACGTTTTTATCTGACTTCTTACACCAAAAGCTAGGGTGCTGCCCAGGGTATGCTGGGTGGTGGGCACACAGCCGAGCTTCTCTCCAGCACTGCTGTTGCACACTGCCATGAGTATCTAGCAGTCTTTCTCCAGTTATTGCCTGTAGTAAAGAAGCTACCTGACCCCTCCTCCAAGGACTTCTGCCAAGCACTAGTCCATGCAGGAGTATAAAGGCCCCCACTTAGCTTCTGTTGTGGGCAGATCTGAGGGTTATTTCATTGCAACTGTGTCATGGTTTTGGCACACCTTTCCTCCACTGTTAAATCTTTCTCACTTCCCTGGGTACTACTACCAAGGACAATCCCAACACACCAGCTAAACACAGATGACTGCCTGTGAGCCTCTGTGAGCTCTCTCTGGGAAACGTGGCCCAAGTCAGCATCGGAAAAGTGAACAAACACTCCATATCTTAGTTACTTCTGTCTACAAAAGGAGAAGTGCCTTTGTTGTGAAGACTAAGTGAATTTAGGTCCTTGACAGCGTGCCTACCAGACTGACAGCCCACATCAATATTTACCATTGTTATTAGTAATATCTACAGAAATGGTAAGTCAAGCCTTCCTGGACAGCCATCCCCTAAAAGACAGTATGTGCAACCCAGTAAGAATGGCCTGGGAGAGAGTGGTTATGGCCCAAGGAGCACACTGAGAGAGCTGACAAATGCCAGCAGAGCCTGTGAGACCCGCAGATCCGCTGAGATCACTGGGAGAGTGATTGGCAGATTAGATACAAAGGGGGAAGAACAGAGAAGTTAAGGAGGCAGTAGGCTTGGGTTTAAGAAAAATAGGTTATTTGGCAACATTATTTGTTGAAATAAGGAAGGGAAGGTTTGATATGTGAGGTAGAGCTCACTTAGTAACAAGCCACATTTGAAATATCCATGACATCTGAGAGACCAAGTCAGCCACTGGATGTGTATGTTGGTCCTCTTGACTACTTCCTGTTGCATAAAAAAGTTGGGAGGCTCTGACGAAGTCTGACCCAAGTTAGGGAGTTAGCTGAGTGGACAGAGTGCTTACGTAGCATGCCAGAAGCGCTGGTTCAACTCTCAGTACTGCATAAAACAGGTATGGTGGCACACGTCTTTAATCCCAGCACTTGTGAGGTAGAGGAAGGGAGGTCAAAAGTTCAAGGCCAGCCTCAGCTGTATAGCAAATTTATCTAATTAAAATAGTATTACTCTTTTATTCTTCTTATAGATACTACTGTAATGTATTGCATGTACCACCAAGAGAGTACGGGGCCAGATCCATAGGTTCTCCATGGCTCATGACTTGTATTGAGCATTTCAGTGTGCACAAACATCTTAGCCAGGGCATAGGAAGGAAACTGCCACAAACAAGCTTACTCTGTCCATGAGCTCAGGCATCGGTGGCTTCAGAGCACATTGTCCAGCACCTGATACCCCATACATACATAGCCCAGGCCAATGTCCTTCTACAGAGCTCAAATGGGACAACCACTGGATTTGCACAGCTTCCAAGATGCTGTGAGGGTTCAGCTATCAACTTTTGCCTCCACCAGAATCCTGGACCAGGATTTCCAGGAGGTGGGAAAGCTTTCTGTCCTAGGCATCCTTTCTTCAGAATAGTCATCACTCTCCCATTTACAAACAATGTCAGCCATGTTTAGAATGACTCCATAGATCTGTCTGATTTGATCCATAGCTTCAGAAGGTGTATGTGACTGCCCTCACTTTTCAGACCAGGCAGAAAGAGAAATACCTGGAGATACCTCTGCAGCTCCTGTTCTCCTCTAGGTCGGCCCTTTCTGGAAGCTTCCTTAGAAGTTTGCGACATGAGCTCTATAGCTGTACTGCGACTCCTGGCTGGAATTCTTAGGCCATTTGTATTAGTCTCTTTTTTGATGCTAAAAGCACCACTGGCTAAGTTATAAAGAAAATGAGTGAGCTTGTCTCAAGGGTCTTTCTGGCTGGGTACCCCATGGCAAGAAACATGTTACCAAAGCACCATCCAAGAGCTGAGTAGGGTAGTTGATGTAGGCACTTGGAAGGCTGAGGCAGGAGGATTAACACAATGCCAAAGCTAGCCTGGCCTACATAGTGTTTTCTGGGCCAGCCTGGAGTAAGAACCAGTTTAAAACAAACAAGCATTCATGTTAATCTTAAATTCAAATGCTAGAAGCTTCTTTGTACTCTAGCTTGCATATGCTTCATTTGGCTACTTTATTTCTATTTCTCAAATTAGTTCTGCCCTTACTTTGTGGCATGGAGAATATCCTGCCTACAACATAGCATGCAAAATCTCCAATTTTCTTAGGCTCCATATTAGTAAGAAGAGAATTATTGAACCAGAATCTAAGTACACGACAGTAGTGTCACAGAGTAGATTCGGAATCTGCTGTTCTGACTGATAACTGAAACAGTCAAGCACGTTTCAAGGTTTAAGATGTTTTTCCCCATTGATAGAATTTATGGCAGCTTGGTCTTAGAAGCTGACCAAGAAAGTGAGGTCATTTGTGTGATTTACTGCATCTGTCTATCTGTCTGTCTGTCTGTCTGTCTGTCTGTCTGTCTATCTATCTATCCATCCAGTGAGAAGTCTCCAGATCAGTGATTCTCAATCTTACTAATACTGTGATGAACCTTTAGTACAGAGTCAGGGACAGCCCGCCACCTCCTTCCCCCATTTAGGATTCGAACAAGAACAGCAAGCTACTCAGCCGTAACATATATGTAGAGGACCTAGGTCAGACCCCTACAAGTGCCCCGATCTTGGCCAGCCCCCTTGAGTCCCATTCAGTTGGCTCTGTGGCTGTGTTCTGGTATCCCTGATGCCTGGCTCCTCTGATCCTTCCTCGACTTCCCCTTGGGCAGGACTCCCCAAGCTCCCCCTAATGTTTGGCTGTAGAACTCTGCATCTACTCCTATTAGCTGCTGAAGTCTCTCTGGACTCTTGTTCCAATCCCTCCACTTGAGGCCTTGCCCATTGCAGAAGGTTGCTGACCCGTTTAGGCCCCGACATCACAGGAACTTTAAGAGACTTCAGCCTGCCGTGAGGAGCAGCAGAGATGTAGCACTGGAGAGACAAAGATGGATAAGGTGCCTGTGAGGGTTTTACTGCATAGCAACAGGTGACAGCAACCGGTAAATATCAGCCAGTTCCTCTAGACATGTAATGGCCACCTCAGTGTGACTTTTCCCCTGAACCTGTTCTTTCTCTTCTGCCTTCCTTACTTGATAAAGTAATATGACCATCTACCCAGCTGCTTCGAGCAGATATCTAGGACTTCTCATTCTATTGGCAAATCCAGCCAACTCTGTTGTCATAGTTTCACTTCTGTTGCTGGGATAAAGCACCTGACAAAGATACTTTCAAGGGGACATCAGGTGTATTTGGGTCACAGCTCTAAGCTATAATCCATTATTTCAAGGAAGTTGAGGCAGGAATGTAAAACCACTAGCCCACCTCAATCTCAAACAGAGAAAGAACCAGTGTATGCATGTGTTACTTGGCTCCCTTTCAAGTCTTACACAGTTCATGACTCAGACCCAGGGAATGGTGTCAACTCTTTTTAAGTCAGGTCAGTCCTCCCATAGACTTACCCATGGGTCAGTTTTGATCTAGACAATTTCTAATTGAAAATCTCTTCCCAAGGTGATTCTAAATTGTGTCAAGTTGACAATTAAAGCTAACCACGGTATTACCTACACAAGATAGAAATAACCATTTCAAGCCAGCATTCCATCCTGGTACAATTGCCCTCACCCTCACCTCCACCATGTCCTACCATCACCCACTCCTGAAATGCCTCTGGTTCTTTTTCCCAAAGCAGCCAGATTGAGTTGCAAGTATCAGACCATGATGTTGGCTTAGTTAACACTTAGAATAAAATGAAAGGCCAGCCCTTGAAGGCCATGTGTTTGTAGTCTCTATATTTCTGAGTTCCATGAGAACCTCCGAGCTACTGAGCTTAGCTGGTCCCTCTATACACGTTCACTTCCTGGATCTTGGCAGAGCTCTCCTATAATCTTGCAGAATGCCTCCAAAATTTCATGCTTGGGCCTGCCTTCCCGGGGCAGTCTACCCTGATCCATAGCCACACAGTGCTATCTTCTCATCCCTTACACTTCTTTTTTTTCTGATTAAAAAAACCTTTCTCCATGGGGCCTAGGGAGATGGCTCAGCAGTTAAGAGCACTGGCTATTCTTCCAGAGGTCCTGAGTTCAATTCCCAGCAACTACATGGTGGTTCACAACCATCTGTAATGGGATCTGATACGCTCTTCTGGTGCACAGGAGTGCATGCAGACACACCATTCGTATACATAAAACAATTCTTTAAAAAAAATCTCTCCCCTTTAAGCAAAACTTTATTCAGTGTGATAGTTAATCTTGGTTGTCAACCTGACTACATCTGGAATCAACTAAAACCCAAGCAGCTGGGCACACCTGTAAGGGACTTTTCTTAACTACTTTTGATCATTTGTTTTTGTTTTTGTTTTTTCAGAAGGGCTCTCTTCACTGTCTTGGCTGTCATGAAGCTTGCTATGTAGACTAGGCTGTCCTCAAACTGATAGAGATTCCCCTGCCTCTGCCTCCTTAGTGCTGTAATTAAAGGTGTGCCCCACTGTCTTAGGGTTTCCAGTGCTGGGAAGAGACACCATGGCCAAGAACTCTTAAAAAGATAACATGCAATTGGGGCTGGCGTACAGGTTCAGAGGTTCAATACATTATCATCAAGGCAGGAGCACGACAGCATCCAGGCAGGCATGGTGCAGAAGGAACTGAGTTCTACATCTTCATCTGAAGGCCACTGGAAGACTAGCTTCCATGTGGAGAGAAGGACGGTCTCTTAAAGCCCATGCCCAGTGACACACTTCCTCCAACAAGGCCACAACTCCTAATACTACCACTCCCTGGGCCAAGTATATTCAAACCACCACAACCACCATTTCTGAGATTTGATTGGATCATCTGAGGTGATATGACCCATCCTAAATCTGGACCTTCTGTTAGCAGCCCACATAAAAGAACATAGAGGAAGGAAACTTCTTTGCCTGCTTGCCTTTACTCTTTGTGGAAAATTCATCTATCCTGTTCTTGGGACATTCCTTCAATGATGTTAGAACCTACTTTTGGGGATTCCAACATATTCTGAAGACTGGCAGCTTTCTAGGACATCCCTGGGACTCCAGCACCAGAGTGGGACTACTGAGACATTCAGCCTCAGGGACTGAACAATTACTGGATCCTTGGTCTTTCCATCAGGAGACAGCCATTGTTGGTGTACTCAGACCACAGCCTGTAAGCCCCTCTATACACCTCCTTTTAATATACGCAAGCTCACTGGCTAACCCCAGAACCTTCCACTCTTTCCTCCTTAGTCCAATCTGAGGAGCCCGATAAATGTTTTAGTTTCTTTGTATTTTTTAGGACTTTGGAATTCATGCTTTTTTAATGCATAGAGTTGGTGCGTTTTCAGTCAGTGGCTGTTACTAGAAGCAAGGGATGCACAGTTACATTGGCAGTTATATTTAGAGGGCACACCCTAGGGGATGTTATGCAGTAGGTATAAAGCTAGAAAAAGTAGCAAATGCAATAGAAATATTAAGACAAGAGCTGCTACAGGACAGATGAACAATCTGATTAAGGTAACCAAAGCTATGCCTGTGTATGCCCCATTTAGAATAACAATGCATGCAGAAAGGTTTTGCCCGTGAGACCTCCAGGAAATAAGTTGGACTGTTTGACACAAAAAAGGTATATAACTTAGTTTAATTATCTCCTCTACACGCTTTTGGTATGTGTATCTGTGTGTTGTGTAGTGTATGTATCAGTGTGGGTATGTGCACATGCGTGCACAAGTATGTATGCACATGTGTTGCTCATGCAAGTTGGAGGCCAGAAATCAGTGTCATGCCTCCCTCTCTTGGTACCCACTTTTACCTTTTGGGACAGAGTCTCTGACTGAAGCTGAAGGCCATTGATCTGGCCAGGCTGGCCGGCTAAGGAGCTTCCTACATCCATTTGTTGCTCTTGGCCCCGGTTCTGAAGTTACAGGTCCACGCTGGCATGGCAGGACTTTTTCCTTTTCTAATGTGGATGCTAGGGATTCAAATTCAGGTCCTCAAACTTCACAGCAGGGACCATCTGTCTGCTCCATCTTCCCATCCTTTTTCTCTTTTCTCTTTCTTTTTGATACAGTTTTATGTAGCCCAAGGTGGCCAATAAGCTATGTAGCTGAGGGTGAATTCTTTTTTTTTTTTTTCTTTTTTCTTTTTTTCGGAGCTGGGGACCGAATTTCGGAGCTGGGGACCGAGAGGGTGAATTCTTAACTCTTGATCCCCCTGCTTCTACCTCCTGTGTGCCAACATACCTGGTTTATTGTAGTTCTTCAATGTATGCTGCTTGCAATAGAATTCTAAAATTAAGGAATGCCTTGCTGGGCATTGGGACCTGGACATGTGATCCTAGTAATTTGAAGGTGGAAGCAGCAGGTCAGGAGTTCAAGCACAGCCTCAAGCACTGTATCAAGTTCAAGACCAACATGGACCATATGAGAACCTGTCTCCAAAAAAATGTATGCAGATAACCTTATTTGGCAGAAATACCTGCCAGATGCTGTAAGAGACAAAGCTATGGTTGTATAAAGAGAGTACTGAGAGAAATTTAGTCCACCAGAGTGTGCCTCTAGTTCTCATAAAAACAATTTGTTTTGCTAAGAATGACATATACTTATGGGCCTATGTGGTTTTATTTATCAGTAGTGATACATTTTATGGTTAGAGACAAATGCATTGTCAGGAATAAATTTCACAACTATAATTTTTATATAAAAATCCATTAGTAATTAAAAATTGAATCGATACTGTTAATAAAGTTTACTGCTTTTGTGTCTTAAAAAAACTAAAAAAAAATTTGAAAAATTCAGCAGTTGTATTGGGAATCTGCTATTACTGTAACAAAAAATAGAAGTCAAAATAATAATTCTTAACAACACTAAAAAAAATCCTGGTTTCCACACCAGTGAGTCATTACAATGAACATTTGCAAGTAAAGAAAAGTGTGGACAAAAGGGTACACTGTGGGACACCCTGTGACACACTAGAGCTTCCACAAAAAGATTTGTTTTTCTTTTGAGAAGGAGATTGAAAAAATGGAGGGTGGGTCTGAGGGGGTGGGGCGATGAGTGGATGTGAAAAGGTTTGAGAGATAGGCAGGCAGGCAGACAGACAGACAGAAAGACAGATCCTGGTTTCTACGTACCTGAAAAAAAAAATGAAGCCAGGCATGGTAGCACACACCTGTAACCCCAGCACTGGGGATCCTGAAGCAAAAGGATTTCTGTGTGTTTGAGGTTAGCTGAGCTGCAACAAACTAACAAAAACAAACAAATGCTATGTTTTTTGTAAAAGAACTTGTTTGTAAAGCAAGGGTTTATTCAGAACATTTTAGTTGACTTTTCTGAAATTGTAATTAAAACTTTTGGGAAAAAAAAACCTTTGTGACTCACAGAGGTCTCAGAAGAAAACGACCTGTAGATATATTATTATATCCTAACTGCCGGTCATTAAGAGAGAGTGTATTAGATTGTATCCTATCTTGCTTCTTATTGCTGGATAAAAACAAACAAAAACCCCAACAAGACCAAAAGCAACTTGAGGAAGGAAGGGTTTATTTGGCCTACACTTCCCCTGTCACAGTCCATGATCAAAGGAAGCCAGAGAAGGAACTGGAGCAGAGACCAGTGTGATTGTCTAGCTCAGCCTGCGTTCTTACACACCCAGGACCGGCTGCCCACCAGTGGCATTGTCAGCAGCGGGCTGGTCCCTCCCATATCA
The DNA here is from genome assembly GCF_021556685.1 of Rattus norvegicus. Lineage (NCBI taxonomy): Eukaryota > Metazoa > Chordata > Mammalia > Rodentia > Muridae > Rattus > Rattus norvegicus. The sequence goes on along the minus strand of NC_141535.1, from coordinate 197,413,523 downwards.
ATCACTAATCAAGAGGATGAATTATAGACTTGCCTACAAGCCAATCTAATGGGGCATGTTCTCAGGTGAGGGCCACTGTCCCTGACGGCTGTTCTTGCCATTATTTTGTCAAGTTGACAGAAAATTACCCAGGATGGACTGCCACCTGCTAGCTGCAGTCTGTTAGTACCTGGAACTGCACACCCTGGATAGTCTTATCAATCAGATCATCCAGAAATCCCAATCCTGGGTGTTCCCATTGATCTCCACAATGAGTCTTCATTATAAATCCCCACTTTTCCTTTAGGGACTCAGAGTTAAGTCCAATCTCCCAATGTCCTTCCTTTGCAAGCCACAATTACAGTGACTCCTACAATTATTGCCATGACCCCACCTTGAATCTCGAATCCCCACAATCTGTCTTACCATCTTTTTAAAAATAACTTTAAAGGGGTTGGGGATTTAGCTCAGTGGTAGAGCGCTTGCCTAGAAAGCGAGAGGCCCTGGGTTCGGTCCCCAGCTCCGAAAAAAAGAAAAGAAAAAAAAAAACTTTAAAAATTTTTGAGATTATGCTATAATTACATCATTTCCCTCTTCCTTTTCTCCCTCTAAACCCTCCCATGAACTCTTCTCTTTCAAATGTATGGCCTCTTTTTCTCTAATTGTTGGTGCATGTGTAGATATGTGTAGGTATATATTCCTAAGTGTATAAATACAATCTACATTGTCCATATAATGTATAATATGCATACATACTTGTGTGTATATGTTTTCAAAGTCGACCATTTGGTACTGAATAAGCAATTGGTGAGCCTTTCCCTACGGAAGACTGTGGCCCCCACTCTCTTTGTCTAGGGTAGAAGCCTCGTGGACGTCCCCACTCCATGTTAGAGCATCTGTGGCTATCCTCATTCAGCCCACGTTTAGGCAGCCATGTTGGTGAGGGTGGAGCCTCTGACAAATCTTGGAGACACAATCTCACAGCAAACTGTTCTTCCGGCTCTAATAGGCTTTCTGCCCCCTCTTCTAATGATCCCTGGCCCTTGGGTGCAAGTGTTGTGTTATAGATGTATCAGTTGGGACTGTTGCTTGCCATTTTAAAAAAATTTCTTTGGTAATTTCATGCACGTAGGCAACGTGTTTCCATCATAGCCTTCACAACCTCCATTACTTGCCATCTTTAACAAGTGGCATGGATAATTTTTGACAATTATGGTGCCATGGTTCAAACAAGATCTGATCCATCACTCAATCCCACAACCCCGACTGTGAATCTTTGAAGACTTTGGCTTCATTCTTGATGATTGATTGGTGTATTGGTTAATCTACATGACTGAATTTAGAATCACCTGGAAGGCAACCCCCTGAGCATGTCTGTCAAGGCATCTCCAGAGAGGATTGAGTGACATGGGAAGGCCTTCCTTAAGTTGGGCAGTGCCATCCTGGAGACTGAGGTAACAGACGTGGGGGTGGGGAGCCAGCTATGTTCCAGCCGTGATACCTGACTGTGGATGCAATGTGACCAGCTCACATACTCCTATCACCAAATTTCTGCCACTAAAAGACTGTACTCTTCAACTGTGAATCAAAACAAATCCTCCCTTCCTCCTTCCCTCCCTCCCTCCCTCCCTCCCTCCCTCCCTCCCTCCCTCCCTTCTTTCCTTCCTTCCTTAAGTTGATTTTGTTAGGTGATTGTCACAGCAGTACAAAGAGTGACAATCAAGGACTTAAGAGACTTTGAACAGCAGCTGGTAAGGAGCTACCATGAGTCTTAAGATCCTGAGGGCAGTTTCCGAAGCAGCCGCAGAGTGCTAAACTCCCTTTGAGAGGCACCTGTGGGCAGGGAGGTCTCTCTGAGCCTCTTTCCTGAGTGGAGAGTAAGTCCTCACTGGCTCTGTGTGAGGCCTTTCTGTTCTCTCCATTTATTCTTCAGCTCCCAAGGGAACTTCTTCTGCTGGATGACCTTCTTAGGTCCCTTCTTGTTGAGCAGTTCTGTGTCCTGCCAGACTTCTCTTTCTCCCAGTCCAGAACTCCAGTCATTTGAGCTTTAGGTCCCACTGCTTTTGAAAGACACAGGAGTCCCTGAGAGACTAATTACAAAGAGACTGAATCTTTATCTGTTCAGCTGTGCTTTGGAGGTGGTGTCCATACAGCCACCACTTCATCCCAGTCATTCACCTAAATGAAGTCTAAGGCCTCTATAAAACTGACTGCTATAAGACAAATATAACTTAAAACTCCTTTTATTTCTATCCTAAAAATAAAACGCCAAAGCCAAAAAAAAAAAAAAAAACAGCAAAAGCAAGTGGACAAAATAAAACACAAATTTAGAAAGCAAACAAGGGTCTTGGAGTGTATCTCAGGTGTCAAGTGTTTGCTGAGAATGAATAAGGTCTCTCACACACACATGCAAAGAGGCACATAGGCACATTCATTGAGCATAAGAAAACCAACCTACTTCTTCTGTGTTTTAAGATATAAATCTTCTACCTCATCATCTCTAGGACCTGAGGGGTATCCTGAGGAATTCAGGATTCAGGAAGAATAGACGGCGGGTTGAATAAAAGGGGGGACCTTCCAAAACAGAACAAACGTTTTTAAATCTTCCAAGTTTTCCCCATAGGTCCTTGAAAGAAACTCTCTTCTTTGGATAACCTTAACTTAGTCCACCTGTCAGGACCATGGCTTTGATCTAAGTGTTCTGTAACGGTGAGTTTAGTACACTTACTCCTGCCTAAAGGCTGAAGCTTTTGAGTAAGAGCTCTGTGATGTCTGTTTGCATCTGTCAATGTGTTTATAGATTTCGCATGCTATCCTATCTCCTAAAAACCTTATAGGAGAACTCTATTGAATTAGCTTAGAACAAATAAGCTCTTATGTAATTAGGTATTCCTAAAAGTCTCAAGAAAGGAGAACTGACCCAAAACTGTACGATTTTGAGTAATCTTTCTTAAAAACATTGTTGGATTAGGGGAGAGATTTTGCACTTGGGTGTGGTAGTGCATACTTGACCTCTGCTCTAAGAAGGCTAAACCAGAGAATCACAGGTTCAAAAGTAGCCTGGAGCACATAGTGAGTTCCAAGCCAGCCTGAGCTACCAATCATGGCTTTATTTCAGAAAGAAAACAAAAATAAGCAAAGGTAAAATAGGGGGAAAAAAAGGATTTCATTTCAGAGCTGTCAGTATTAAAAATAATCCAGACATATGACTTTGATCCTGTTTAGTTTTCCTAAACGGTAAATCCGTGTATTTTCAATCATGGAGTTTATAGGAATAAGACTGTAAGGCTCAAAATGAGTCTTAACAACCGGGAGACCCCCCACAAGTGAGACTCGAGAACGGAGTTCGATGCAAACACAAGAGGTTTATTTTCTGGCGCATCGGGGTTGACCTTCAATCAGCCCCTCATGTCGAGTGATGGGAAGGCAACCCCGAATGGCTATAACAAGCAGACTTTTTATACTTTTTAGGGGTACAGGTTACATCAGCAAGATTATAGTTTAAACTTATTGGCTAAGCATATTGACCTTTGAATCTATTGGCTAGCAAGCATATGACATGCATTCAAACTCTATCTGGGACCAGAGGACCATGTGACTATCAGTACATTCTGTGGTTTTTCAAGAATGTCCCTGCTCCTCCCGAGAACTGTGGGTGGAGAATGGAACTTGGCCTAGCCTTGACCCGAGGCAGAAAGCTGGTACTTGGCTTAATTGTGACCTAGGCGGTGGGCGTAAGGCTGACAAAAGCCCCTACGGTCCTTCACAGGAACTCCATAACCTTCCTACTTTCTACCAGGCCAAGTCTCTTAATAGCTCTTACACTTCAGTAAGAACTAGGGTCCTTCAAGATGATTTTTTTTTTATTTTTTAATATATATATATTCACTATAGCTATATCTTCAGACACCAGAAGAGGGCATCAGATCCCATTACAGATGGTTATGAGCCACCATGTGGTTGCTGGGAATTGAACTCAGGACCTCTGGAAGAGCAGTCAGTGCTCTTAACCGCTGAGCCATCTCTCCAGCCCAAGATGATTTTTAAGTGATTGATATCTCTGGACTTTTATTGGTAAACCAACTACAATTGTTACGAACAAGTGAATGATTAGACTAAGTACATGTGGTACAACATGTCTACCTACAAATCATTTCCTACACTGGGTTTGGTGGCTCACACTGCAGGCTGTTTCCTATTGAGAGACTGAAGGACGTAGTCTAAAAACAGACAAAACCTAAAATGATATAGAGAGTTGTAGAGAGAGAAAAAGAGATCAAACTCAGCTTAAATGCACTTAGTATGCTTCACTTAAATAAACTTCATTCTAAAAGTACATCGATACAAACGTAAGATTTGGTCTCATTTCTGTCGTGATGACAACGTTCCCTGCAGAGTTAAGGGACTCAGATGGAGGAGTACTAGCCCCTGACAAAACTACTGAAAAATGTTCCCAGCCTCGCAGTTAAGTAAGAACGTCACTTTCTGGCACTCCTAAAAACTTGGGACTATCTGGAGATCCCCCAAGGCAGAAGAATTCAGCCAAATCAAGGTCTGACATCGAAGATGGCTTGTCTTCCTATTCTTAGGGCTTTCAAAGTTCCTTCTGTGACCTGGGAGATTGCTCAGTTAATAGAGACTTTATCTCGCCTGAGGCCCTGGATTATACAGACACACACACACACACACAGACACACAGACACACACACACACACACACACACACACACACACACACACACACACACACCTAGTCTCACATTCCATATGAAAAATTCCAGCAAATACAGTGAGTATTTACAGTGACATTGACAGGTCACCACTCTTGCTACATTTCTGTCAACAGTCAGGCCACATTTAGTCTTACCTAATTATCTTTAGAAATGGGGGAGACTGGTGTGCAAGGCCCTGGGTTCAATTTCAACTCCAGTAACACACACAAAGCTATTCCATCAAACTACACTCCTGTATCTGTAATCTATGTGTTTGGGGCAAAAATGTTGGCTTTTGCATCTCCACTCCACTAGTTCAGTCCATCAGGGATCTCAATTTACCCAACAAAGAGACAAATGAAGAAGGAGCTGGAGGTAGGGACAGGGAGAAAAAGGAGGAGGAGGAGGAGGAAGAGGAGGAGGAGGAGGAAGAGGAGGAGGAGGAGGAAGAGGAGGAGGAGGAGGAAGAGGAGGAAGAGGAGGAGGAAGAGGAAGATTACGACGACGACGATGACGACGACAACAACAACAACAAAACACAAAGATTTCGTTGATGTGCATTCCAGAAAGAGAAACATATAAAGGGTTTACTGTCTTTGGGGGAACTTACAAGAGCTTTAGGATTAAATAGAAGCACTGAGTTTGGGGTGAGGTAGGAATAATCAAGCCAACCTGGTCAGGTGTGGTCTGAATGATCATCCTCTTACGGGTGGCTTTACGAGAAGGTTGAAGTCCTTTTTGCTTGAGGGGACGAGCTGTTTCTCAGGAGGATTCTTTCTATTCCAGGGTGCACATGCCATGACAGAAAGAGCTGTCATCTGGAGATGCTCTGTCCTGTGAGGCTTTGCCACTCCTGATGACTAGAGGGTTGAAGCCAGCGACCGAGAATCTTTCACGTGCTTCTTGGGGAGGAAGGTTTCTGGAAGAGGACATTGTACAAACATCTTGGTTACTCCTATGTGTTTGGCACTCAGACAAGAAGGAGAATGAGGTGTGATGCCAGTTTTTCGAGAATTGCTCCTTGAGTGAATATAGGGTGAGCAGGTAACTCAGAGAAAATGAGACAGCTACAAAATGAAGGCAGAAAAGCAAGGAGTTAATGCTTTCTAGCAAGGGTCATTTCTAAGAGATTATTAAACATACTCCACTTACCCCATGAGTTCTGTTATATTTTCATTTTCTGTTTTATTTATTCATTTCTCTCCTCCCATGTGAATGAAAACTCCACGAAGACTAGAATTCTAGTTTTGCTCATTATTATGTCCTTAAAGTATTTGTCAGTGGTTTGGGGACAGATACAAGTCCATACTGTCACCCTCAGCCCCACAAGGAATTCCCCTAATCCTTTAGGGACATCAACTCAGGCCAAACCAGAATCCAAATTTGGATTTTTGACTGTGTATGTGGTTTTTGTTTGTTTGTCTTTTGCCTGCGTCTATATCTTTGCACTATGTGTATGCCTCAAACCAGAACTTGTGTCTTGGAATTTCAAGCTTATCCATTCTGAAGCAGAGTTGGGACTTGTAGTAAAGATAATCTAACATAGCCTTTAGGCATGAGGGTTAGAAGAAAGGTGCTAAAAGGAAGGGAAGTAAGACATCCTAGAGTGTGGGGATCACCTCCCTAAGGGAGACTTTTCAGTTAGTATTAGCCATACACACCTTTTGGTGGTTCTCAAGTTATAAGGCTAAGAAATCCCAATTCCACTCCTGTGCATTTTGTCTCTTTTGATAAGTGAGATTATGAACGTGGCTCTAGAGGTACCTTGGATAGAATTATAATCTGATAAAGTAAAACCAGGAGTCCCTAGGGTTGCACAGGCGTTTCTTATATAAAGTCCTAGACTTTTCAGTTGGAAGGTGGGGGAAAAGCCACAACCAGTAGTTAATTGTACAGAAATTCTTTGCTAGTAAAACTCTTCAACTAGACCCATGAGTAAGGGATTCCTTTCTCTACTGATGTCTCCCTAATTTCCCCTTTCATCCTGCCTCACCTTGAACAGGGAGGGCCATTAAGTCTCACAGATAAAAAGACATCTAAAGGGGTTCCTGTGAGCCCAACCGCACGCCTCTGGCTTAGCTCCACAGGAAGGAGGGGAGGAGAAACTAAATGACAAAGAAGGGAAAGACCTCGGGAGGTGATTGGCAGCTGCGGCTTTCAACACACGCAGCCACACTGAATATGGCGATTGGGGAAATTTCCTGGAGGAAATCACGCGAGAGTTGCTTGACGGAGGCCATCCGCGAATTGAGCCGGGGGTGTGGAGCAGCCAAGATGGAGCCGGCAGCCGCCGGTCCCGGCCCTCTGATTGTGAACAACAAGCAACCCCAGCCGCCACCTCCGCCGCCGCCAGCTACCGCACAGCCTCCTCCTGGGGCGCCGAGGGCCGCCGGAGGCCTCCTGCCGGCGGGCAAAGCCCGCGAGTTCAACCGCAACCAACGCAAAGACTCGGAGGTCAGAGCTACAGGGGGGCGAGGCTGGCATCGGGCGGGTGGCAGAGGGGGTCCCGGGGCGGCATCCGAGACCAGCCGGACTTCCGGGTGGCTTGACAGGGGGCTTACGAGCTGTCACTTGACTGAGAACCGTGCACTTATCGAGGCTGGCAGCCGCCACGGCCCCGGGGAGGAAAGCCGGGAGCCGTGTCACAAACTCTGCTGCGGCCCGGGGAGAAGATCCTGAAGCCGGGGGCCGCGGGTCTGCCCTCGGGGGCGTGGCCTGAGGCACAGCCCTCCTGGGATGCAAAGTCGGTGGTCTGCAGGATTGTTAGCCCCTCATCGTTTCCGGCCTCTAATCTTAGGAGGGTGGTGGGCGACGCCGGGGACCCAGGAGAGCTTAGCCGGCGCTTAGGACAGAGCAGCTTCTCTCTCTGTGCTGCTCGGCCCCAGGTTATGAGAGGAGCCGAGAGAGCACACTGGCTTTCCCTCCGAATTTTAGTCAATGCAGGATCAAACCGCGGCCAGACGTTGCAAAGCATATTTAGTATGCCCAGTGAGCCCAGTGCTGAGCTGTTAAGGATTAGAAGTACACAAAGGGCGCAGGATTTCTCCTTCTTGCTAGTGAGCTGTGATTCCCTTTGCCCGCGCAGTCTGGAGCTATTCGCCTCACCCCAAGTTAAAATTCCTCCCACTGCTTCCGTTTGCAGAATTCATGAATGAACACACACCCCATCGTCGTCGCAGCATTTCAGGGCTTCTTAATCAGCACATTCATTCCCAGAGCGCTTACTATGCAATCTCCTCCACCTGAGACAATTTCCAGTGTGATGAGCAGCCAGGCACTTACTGAGAAGGAATTCCTCAAATTCAAATTTGATGCTCCAGCTCGTACCAGAGACTAAAGATACTGTCTTTAATCCTCTGAAATCAGTTCCTTTCAAGCATTTTGTTGTTGTTGCAGGCTCAACTTCTGATAAAACATGTCACAAATGAACAGAGTAGAGAGGATGAGCTTAGAGTGGCCTTTTTGAAAAAGATGAACCTTTTAGGAATCTTTTATTGTGGAATGGTGGAGGATCAGTGGTTACTTTCAGTGATCTCTCGAATATGGAGGAGTATCAAAGTTAAGTTTCTGAGACCTTTAATGGCCAGACTTGTTCAATTTTTTTAAAGAGGACCCTGAGAATTGAGCTACACCCTCAACTTTTTTTTTTTAAAGATTTATTTTATGTACACTGTCGCTGACCTCAGACACACCAGAACAGGGCATCGGAGCCCATTACAGATGGTTGTGAGCCACCATGTGGTTGCTGAGACTTAAACTCGGGACCTCTGGGAGAGCAGTCAGTGCTCTTAACTGCTGAGCCATCTCTCCAGTCACCCAACTTTCTTTTTTAAACGTTTGAGTGGGCTGGAGAGATAGTTTAGTGGTTTAAAGCACTTGCTGCTCTCTCAGAGGATCCCACCAGCCATGTTGGGCGGCTCACAATTCCAGCTCGTAAGAATTCAGTACCCCACTTCTGACCTCCATGGGCACTTGTACACACACATGCAGTAACACAGATAGACAAATACATTTTTAAAAAAGTGTTTTAGGGATGGCTCAGCAGGTAAAAATAAATTTTAATTTTCCTATTGGTTTTTTTGTTTGTTTTTGTTTTAGACAGGATTTCTCTGTGTAGTTTTGGCTATCCTAGAACTCTGTTCTATGGATGGGGCTGGCCTCAAACTCACGGAGCAGCTCCATTTGCCTCTGCCTCTTGAGTGCTAGGGTTAAAGGTGTGGCCAACACTGCCCTGCCTTATTACTACTATTCTGTGTGCAAGGTAGGCAAACACTGTACTGCTGAGGTGCAACCCTAGCTTCCATCATGCATTTTAATTTCTTTCTGCCCTCTAATCTCACTGGATTCGACATCTGGAAGGCTCATCAAATCGATCTGCCTCCTTGCATAGGAGGTGCTGATGCTGCCCACTTCTACTGGTGACAGCTGAAGTCAGTAGTTTGGGAATCTGGTCAGTGTCTAGAGGACAAGGAGGCTGACATTGGAGGAGAGCCCAGTATGTGCTACGTAAACTTTATTAATCCTCAAAAGTAGCCAAGGCAGCTAAGCATGTTCCAGTCACAACACGCATCCAGTCTCAACGTGCAAGAAGCTGAGGAAGGAGGATCAGAGTTCAAGGCCAGCCTGGGCTGCATAGTAAAACCTTGTCTTTACCTAAATACACTGGAGGGACTAAGAAATGGTAATGGATTTGTCGGTGAATAACATCATAATATTGTGTAATGGGTATGAAACTGTCACAGAAAAGAAAGAAAGAAAGAAAGAAAGAAAGAAAGAAAGAAAGAAAGAAAGAAAGGTCTTAAAGTTCCAAGCAGATTTTTGTCATTCCTGTTCTGTAAATGAAACTCAACCTCAACCTCAACCTCAGTAATGTGTGCATCTGTTGATTTTATTTGTGTTTTAGTGGTACTGGGACTTGAACCCAGAACCCTACGTATGTTAGGGAATCATTTGACCACTGAGCTATATCTCTAGCCTATGTTCAGTAGCTTATGAAGGTGTCCATTAGTATCCATGAATAAGGAGTACAGTTAGCATTTGTGGGTGTATTATGTCATTTTGTGAGGGGTCATTTTCTATTATAAGGTTTTCCCCTGACTCCACCCTCCATCTACTCACCCCACCCATATGCTGAGGATTAAGCCCAGGGTCTATCGCATACGAGGCAAGGTACCCTACGCTGGACTGTGCCCGGGTCCTCCAAGTACATTTTAGTCAGGACTGGGCTTATCCTTTGGATCTTGATGCTCCTCTTGTCCCATTGCAAGACTCCCAAGATGGCGTGTTCTCAGGAATCACCTATCCCTAACAGATTCTCATCACATTCTCTCCTGTGTGTGGGAAGGAGGCCAATCTGTTCCATTTCTGCTTTCTCTGTCAGAGATGGGGCAGGGTGGGTGAGCGTTTCAATGCTCATTTTATCCTTAGCTGTTTATAGTCCACAGTTCAGAAAGAAGTGAAACTCCTAGATATGCAGTACTATATGGAGTGGTCAGTTACTGCACAACATAGAAAGAAGTTTAGTGTTTATTGTCGAGCAGGTATGTAATGGATATCAGTGAAACAGTTTCTGTTTCGAGGAGCTTGCTGTCTCACGGAAATAAGATGAAAAAAAAAAAAAAGAAATCCAGTGAATAACTAATGCAGAGTGGGTGCTTTGAAGGTGAAATACAGTGTGCTGGACAGGGCGAAAAGGGGACTTCATTAGTCTAGGAGACAAAATATTGTGATACGACATCAAAAAAGAAAAAAAAAGTCGAGTCATTGATGTCACACAGTGCAGCCTCTGAAGTGTGTGTGTTTGCCCTTAAACACTCAGGAGGATCTTTACGTGACATTATTTCTATTCACCAGGGCTATTCTGAGTCACCAGACCTGGAGTTTGAGTATGCCGACACAGACAAGTGGGCTGCAGAGCTCGCAGGTAAAGACGAACAGGCCTTTGTGGTATTTGACAGGAGTTTTGACTGGGTTCCTAAGAAAATTAAGACTGGCTGTTTTCCTAGTTATTCCTATAAATGATATCTGAAACATGAATTAGTTATTTAACTTGGACCATGTATTTGGGATTGTCCTATATTTCCGGGAAGACTCTGGTTTGGAGTCAGCTGACTGCCCAGTTCCATGTAAGGCAGTTAGTGGTACTCATGATGCAGCAACTGGACAGTGATCTCTCACACACGAGTGAGCCACAGGAATGCTAGCAACTGAGCTTGAATCTTGGCACATCTATGGCTACTAATTGTTGTTGATGGAGAATGTGAGGTCAGCATGAGCTGCTTCTCCAGCCTTCATAATCCTTATTCAGGACGTGACACTAAAGACACCATTCAGGGTGATGGTCAGCACAGTCTGATGTAAGTCTTACAGGAAATGCCCAGGTTTATGTTCCACTGACAGTGCAGTGGCCGGAGTTATCTCTTCTAGCACATCAGAACACCAAGGCCTTCCCCACTCAGTAGTTAGAAAGAGTGGTCTGAGAATCACTGTGACTCAGGCAGGAATAGAGTTGGGGCTGGAAAGGAAAGCCTAAAGTCTCTGCTGCATGTGAGACCTGATGTGGAGCATGGTGATAGGATTTTTTGCTCTTGACAGAGCTTTACAGCTATACAGAAGGACCAGAATTCCTGATGAATCGAAAATGCTTTGAGGAGGACTTCCGGATCCATGGTAAGATCATTCCCCTCACCTCTTGGTTCCCTGTTCCATCAGGACAGCACAGGACTTCTCTTCATTGTCTAACTGATCTAAGCCATCTAGGAACATGAAAAATTGTTGTGCTACTCTTTAAAGACCAGACTTGACATGTAGAGTGGGCCTTCTGGGCATTCTGATGGGGATTCCAGTTTACAGAACAGCAGTGTGACCTTATCCCTTATGAAGGAGTAACTTGTCCTTCTGGTCCTGTGACTGTCCTGACATTCCATTGTGAGGAATTGTGTGGGCTCAATTATAAGTGTCCCCTCCCCCTCAGTGACAGACAAGAAGTGGACTGAGCTGGATACCAACCAGCACCGTACCCATGCCATGAGGCTTCTGGATGGCTTGGAAGTCACTGCCCGAGAGAAGAGACTCAAGGTGGCCCGAGCAATTCTCTATGTTGCCCAAGGTGAGGATGGCCCCTGGCACCTCTGTCAGGGATAACGCCTGGATAATGTGTGGAGGGCTCGGTAAGCTCCGCCCTGTGTTTACAGGAACCTTTGGAGAGTGCAGCTCCGAGGCAGAAGTGCAGTTCTGGATGCGCTACAACATCTTTCTGCTCCTGGAGGTGGGCACGTTCAATGCCTTGGTGGAGCTTCTGAACATGGAAATAGAGTGAGCACTTCTACTGAGGGGCTTACGTGGGGAAGGGAGCAGTGGGAGGTGGGCCCGGGCTTATAGAACTAACATTCGAGACACGTAAGGGCTGTTTGGAATATACAGGGTTGAATAATGGAGAGCCTACTTAATGATTCCTTGGAAAATAGTATGGGGAGGAGAGGGAGGGATGGATGGAGGCGGGGAGGAGAGAATTATAGAGAAGGGTGAGAGGTCCCCATGCTGATAGAAATACTGAGGGGTTCTTATGCTGGCTCTACACACTCTATAGTGCTGGACCATTGTTACCTGGGCAAATCCTGCCCAGGCCCAAAACACCCCCAAAGGAAGCTTCTCATCTTGAACTGTGGGCCCCTCTGCATATTCCCTTCAGCAGGACACCAAGGTCAGCTCTGACCTGTGGGCAGCAAAGCGTTTACCTCTGGCCCTTTGTCTCATGGGCAGGTCAGCTACTGCTCATTTAAGGATAATAGCCATTGTAAATACAGAAGATTGCTACAAGTCAGAGGCCAGTCTGGTCTAAATAGTGAATTTTAGGGTAGTCAGAGCTATTTAGTGAGACCATATCCAAAACCAAACAACAAAATTAAATGAAAATAAATACAGTAGTAAGTAAAAGCACACACTGAGTACTGCGTCTTCGGGCGGTGCTCAGCACTGTTTCCGGGATTACATTTCCAACTCATGTTAATGATGCAAGTGCTGTCATCATCCTGAGTTTGTAGATGAGGCAACTAGACACAGGGAAGCTGGTTCCACTTTGCCCACATACGTGTAACGGGTAAATGTTAGAGCCAGGGTTCACATTTTGAGACTTGACAGTCTGGTCCAGGGCTTGAGTTCTTAACCAGCGTGGTGTGCTAAGGTGTCGTGTAGAGCCTAAACACACGCAGTGTCATGTTGCCTGATGGGACAGGGCTGTCAAGGGTGTCACTTACCTCGAGCTGATCCAGATCTCTCCTGCAGTAACAGTGCCGCATGCAGCAGTGCGGTGAGGAAGCCTGCCATCTCCCTGGCTGACAGCACAGACCTGAGGTGAGATGAGCTACAAGCCTGGTTGGCACCCTGAGCCGGAAAGTGAGCCCAGAGCGAGGCTGAGCATGTCTTAGCTGTGCGTGTATCACTTTGCACACATTAGTCAGCTCGAGCGATAGGCTCACTGAGAGTCATTAGGCCTTGACGAGGTCTTGGGTGGGTGGGGGGCAGCCTGGAAAATCCAAAGGAAATCTAGGATCGAGCCTCTTAACAGATCTGCTAAGAAGCTGACTGTAGAGTACCTTCTATGTGGACAAAACCCAGGACCGTGCTCTCGGGCTCCCAGCACCCACTGCACACAGTGTTATCCCCACCCACACTGGGTTATCCTGACTGCCTCATGGCTGCACAGGAGGAACAAACGCTAAACAATGGGGTCATCTTTCCATATCTTAGGGTTGAATCTGTTCTTGGAGTTTGAACTGTGGTTCTCCTCACTCTAGTCAGGGTCTCTGCATTTCACCTCCTGTTTTCCACTCTATCTGGTCGGCTCTGTCTTCCTTTCTGTAATCCTGCCCTGCTTTGACCTTAGTAACTTACTCTTAAGTAATGTTGTTTTGTTTTTCTTTCCCTGAGGCTTACGGCAGTGAGTTCTTTAGGCCATTCTTGTTCATATTTGTCAGCTTTGAGTAAGCTCCTTTTAGACGCTGAGAGAATAGAATGAGTTATAGTCTGGGAAGAAAGATTAAAATACTCCTCTGCTCTTCAGGGTTTCGGGTGTGATTTCTTTTCTCGGGTGTCTCTGTATTACAGCTATCCCTACCCCATGCACAGATGTTTACATCTAAGTCAGGGAGTTAGAAAGCCCAAGGGCTCCTCCCTCACATTTTTCTTTGTTTGAGACTGTCTTCATACATGACCTAGGCTAGCTTTGAGCTCACTATGTAGCCCAGGCTGACCTGAAACTCGAGACCCTCCTGCCTCAGCTTTCTAAGACCTGGTGTAACAGGCATGCCCTTGGTCCCCGTCTTACTCTCACAAGCTGGTTCTTGTGCTCAGGGTCCTGCTGAACATCATGTACCTGATTGTGGAGACTGTTCACCAGGATTGCGATGGTGACAAGGCCGAGTGGAGAACGATGCGACAGACCTTCAGAGCTGAGCTGGGTAGGACCCTGGGGCTCCTCCCTTAAGGCCTTGCTTGGGAGCTGAGTCCGAAGGGCTTTGGGTGGGTCCTGTTGCTGCTTGGGGTCCTAATACCTTTGAGTCACTTCCAGGTTCCCCTCTGTACAACAACGAGCCATTTGCCATCATGCTATTTGGGATGGTGACCAAGTTTTGCAGTGGCCATGCCCCCCACTTCCCCATGAAGAAAGTTCTCTTGCTGCTCTGGAAGACTGTATTGGTGAGCACCCTCTTGGGGGCACTCGGATGCTAGGACACTGGGCGGGAAAGAGACTCTTTATACAGTTGGCCTCTGTACCTGTAGATTCACATCCATGAGTTATAGTCTGAGGTTGTAGAATGAGTTTTGCAGCATTGGTCTTGACTGTAAGGACCTTGTTATTACTCCCTAACTACTATACCAATAATTCATGTACCACTAGGTATTAGAAATAATCTAGGGATGATTCACGCTTGCAGAAGGTTGTGCATAGGTTAAACACAAGTACCATTCCATCAAATGAGGGATGTGCTATCTACCATGGGAGAGAGGTGAGGGGAAATTCCCAGAGCCAGTCTCCCGTGGGTGATGATGAATGAATGTCTACATTTCTTTTGAGTACTGAATATGTAGCTACTTGGTTTTAGAAATGTTTAGTGGCGCTTCAGACTGAACCCAGGACCTTGCTGTGCATGCTAGGCAATCAGACTTCACTGAGCTACATCACTGGAGCGCTTTGTTTTGTTTTATTTATTTTATTTTATATGTACTAGTGTTTTCTGTGTGAAGATACCAGATCCCGTGGAGTTACACATAGGTGTGAGCTGCTATGTGGTTGCTGGGAATTGAACTCAGGTCCTCTGGAAGAACAGCCAGTTGCTGAGCCATCTCTCCAGCTCACCCATTGGCACTCTTTTTGACTTTTTATTTGTATATGTATATTTGGTATATGTGTGGTATATACACACACTTGTATATATATATATGTGTGTGTGTGGTATATGCACACACTTGTGTATTTATGTGTGGTATTGCACACACTTGTATATTTATGTGTGGTATATGCACACACTTGTATATTTATGTGTGGTATATGCACACACTTGTGTATATATGTGTGTGTGGTATATGCACACACTTGTGTATATATGTGTGGTATGTGCATACACTTGTATATTTATGTGTGGTATATGCACACACTTGTATATATATGTGTGTGTGGTATATGCACACACTTGTATATATATGTGTGTGGTATATGCACACACTTGTGTATTTATGTGTGATATATGCACACACTTGTATATATATGTGTGTGTGGTATATGCACACACTTGTATGGCTGCATACACCCTTGTGCAGAGACCAGAGGCGACATCACTTTCCTGCTCTATCCAGCTCTCTCATTCTTGGTTGTATTCCCATGGGACAGGGTCTCTAATGGAACCTGGTTCTAGGCTGGTATCCAGCAAGCAGTGCTGCCCCCAGAAGTGTTACTGTTTCTACCACCTCTGTTGGGGTTACAATCTCACATGCAGCTGTCTGGCTTTTTACATGAACACTGGGGATTCAACCTCATATCCTCATTCATCTTTTGCAAACAAGTGCTATTACCCATGGAGCCATTCTCAGTTGTTTACTTTTTATTTTGACAGAAGGTCTGGCCTTACACTTGAAGTATTCCTGCCTCAGCCTTGTCAGTATCTGCTGCCTGACTCAGTTTAAAAAAAAAAATTCCAGGGGCTGGAGATATGGCTCAGCGGTTAAGAGCACTGACTGTTCTTCCAGAGGTTCTGAGTTCAATTCCCAGCAACCACATGGTGGCTCACAACTATCTGTAATGGGATCTGTTGCCCTCTTCTGGTGTGTCTGAAGACAGCTACAGTGTACTCATATAAACATAATAATAAATAAATTTAAAAAAAAATTCCAGGAAAGAGATGAAAAAGAAATATAGGACATGGTGGTCCACACCTTGAGTCTCAGCACTCAGGAGGCTGAGGCAGGCGGATCGCTGAGTCTGAGGAGGCTGAGGCAGGCAGATCGCTGAGTCTGAGGCCAGCAAAGGCTCCATGGTAATAAGACCCCTTCTCTAAACAACCTGGGGGTTGGTGCAGGCCTTCAGGTGACACTAGATTGACTCCCTAGCTTTTCTTAAAGCTGTTTTCTCAGTCATACAAGAACTTCACCCTCAGACAAGATGCCTCTTTGGAGACCACTCCCAAACCTGTATTTGTTAAGTGGTTTGGGGCAATGAAAATCTACTGGGCAGATGACTTCTGTATTATGTGCCTAGCCTTGAACATCCGAACTCTCTCTCCACCCACCAAGATGTCTTTTAAAGGAAGCAAGAGTGAGCCTCTAGGTTGTGTGTTTCCGAGGATGTGTTGTGAAATGGACTCTGTTTCCACCTGGGGAGAGGATGGATACTGGGTGGACTGGCCATCACACTTAGGATGGGGACATTGTCAGAAACCAAGCCCTGGGCAAGCAAGAAGCCCTCTCTCCAGGATGCTCTGCCACCAGAGCTTAGTGAGTTTAAGACCTCGTAATGTGTGTATAAGCTTTATCTTGACCAGACCTGCTGGTTCCTCAGGAAGCCCCACTCAGGCTGAGAGGAAGGCTAAGTTACTTGGGGTCAGTGGCACTGAGCAGCCAGAGCCTGGGCCTCTGTGAGGGCTTTGGACAGCTTTCTATTTTGTTTTAATTTATCATTTTATCTGAGCTGTGCACAGTGTGTTTCAGTCATTGGAAGATTGACATGTGTGGTTTTGAAGCATTAATCTGCTGACCTTGGAAAGAACTGGCTCTACTTTGTCTTGTTTGGTTGGTTGTTTGGTCAGTTGGTTTAAAAACATGGTCTCTATGTAGCCTCGGCTAGCGTGCTCAACCTGCTTCTTTTTAAAATTAGAGACTGTATTACCCCTACAGAGCTGTGTGTACCATGCTCCAGCTTCCGTCAGCCAGTGTTTCTTTCCTTTCTCCCTTTTCTCTTGTCCCTTATAGAGAGAGAGTGTTGGACTCTGGTCTAGGCTTTAGTTTTTATGCAAGTGGCTGTGCTGTGTGGGTCTCTACAAAGGCCTGGGTTCTCATGATGTCATCTGTGCTTTTAGCATAATGATGTCAAAAGGAACTTGGCAGCCTAAGCTCTGCAACCCCATTTTACACAGTGCACGCTGGGCGGCTTCGAGGAGCTGCAGAGCATGAAGGCTGAGAAGCGCACTCTCCTGGGCCTTCCCCCCCTGCCTGAGGACAGCATCAAGGTGATCCGGAACATGAGGGCTGCCTCCCCACCAGCCTCTGCCTCGGACCTGATTGAGCAGCAGCAGAAGCGGGGCCGACGAGAGCACAAGGTGAGGCAACCCAGGGCCCCAGGCCTCCTGAGAGATCTGAGTCCATACTCAGGGATGGGGTGGGGTGCATGATCCCTGGGGCCAGTGGGTTATTAGGAGTCAGCTCTGCTCAAGCTGCCCAGGAGGAGTGCCTCCACAGCAGGGATACTGTCTCCAGCCTCAGGTCCAGTGTGCAGTGGGTACTTACATCATGGTCGCAACTTGTCACTTCATTCTAGCCCTAACTCCTTCACCATATTCTCCGCTGTTCTCAGTCTCCATCTGGGACACATGAGTTCCATTTGAATCTGTCCCTCAGCCACCATCTCGTTGGTTGGCTGCTTTTCTCAGCTCTCCCCTGTGCTTTCAGGCTCTGATAAAGCAGGACAATCTAGATGCCTTCAATGAGCGGGATCCCTATAAGGCTGACGACTCTCGGGAGGAGGAAGAGGAGAATGATGACGACAACAGCCTGGAGGGGGAGGCTTTTCCCCTGGAGCGAGATGAGGTGATGCCTCCCCCACTACAGCACCCTCCGACTGACAGACTCACCTGCCCAAAAGGACTCCCTTGGGCTCCCAAGGTTAGGTGAGTCTCAGAGTTCTAGAATGCACTTGAACTGAGAGCCCTGGTATCCTCAGGCCAGTGCTGGCCTGGGGTCCTCTGCAAGACTAAGATGATCTTACATTACTCTGTGCTGTCCTGGGTACTTCTGTGAGGGTGGCCTTGCTGATGTCACACAGAATAACCCTTGTGTGTGGTTCCTGTGTCAGTAATTTGAACTGGTCAAACTTGAAATGATAGATGAAGAGTTTTAAAAATATCCCAATGTGGGCTGGAGAGATGGCTCAGTGGTTAAGAGTACCCGACTGCTCTTCCAGAGGTCCTGAGTTCAATTCCCAGCAACCACATGGTGGCTCACAACCATCTGTAAAGAGATCTGATGCCCTCTTCTGGTGTATCTGAAGACAGCTACAGTACTTATATATAATAAATGAATAAATCTTTAAAAAAAAAAAAAATCCCAATGTTCTAAACAATATATTTGGGTGAGTTAATAGGTGAGAAGGTAGCTGGAAATGTTAAAATGGTGTATCTTAGCTGGGCATGATAACACATGCTTTTAATCCTAGCACTCAGGAGGCAGAGGCAGGTGGGTCTCTGAATTCGAGGCCAGCGTGGTCTACAAAGCAAGTTCAGGATAGCCAGGGCTACACAGAGAAACCCTATCTTGAAAACAAACAAAAATAAAAAGTGTATACTTGATAGGCAGCAGCTTAATGAAGAGACGTGTGTATGAACCGATATAAAAGAGGCTTGTCCTCGGCTTTCTGTGTTGTGTGAGAAGAATGGGTCATCCCCAAAGCCAAGGGGGTTCTGTTGAGACAAGAAAATGACCTGTTTAAAGTTAGTAGCTTGTATCTCTTACACTTCTTGGTGTTTAAAAGTGTTAAATGTTACTATTACTTGAATAAGCTGTGCTTTTAAGTTTTACATATCTCCCTAATTTGAGTCAGCTGGCCATGCATATTATAGAAATATAAACGTACTTTAAATTTATGAACCCAACAAAATTACGTAAGAAACAAAGTAGCCAGAATTCAGATTTTCCCCCTTACTGTAAGATACCTTTACCTGTCTGGGAGTAAACATCTGGAGAAGCTTTGCCTATTAGAACAGAGGCCTGTGACTGGTACACCTTGAAACAGTGCTTGATAAAATCTGCCCCTCTTTCTTGCTTGGTAGAGAGAAAGACATTGAGATGTTCCTTGAATCCAGCCGCAGCAAGTTCATAGGCTACACTCTGGGAAGGTGAGTGTGACCTGAGGTCCTTTGGAAGTTCACTGGCCTGGCCTTGGGGCAGAGGACTGGTGAGTGGCTGTCTGGGCTCAGCATAAGGCCTTCTTTATTCTCCAGTGACACCGACACAGTGGTGGGGCTGCCAAGGCCAATCCACGAAAGCATCAAGACACTGAAACAAGTAAGTGGTGCTAAGGGAACCTTTGGCTTTGTTTGGTCCCAGGAGAATAGAGTGAGCCTGGGCCAAGGGAGAGGCCTTTCAGGGCTATTGTCTGCCAGCAAGAGCCTGGGGAGTGTCTCTTCATGAGTATGCATCGTCTACAGATATGTACACATCAGTCTTTAGACTGCACGGAGCCCGCGAGTAGCCTTCCCTTTTCCTTAGCCAAGTTCTAAGACAATTGAGGGGCGTTGGCAAGTGGATACGATGCCGTCAGCTTCGGTGTTCATAGAATAGCTGGAGAGCAAGGCCTAAGAGCACCATGGTGGTGTGCTACTAGCATACTCTAGAAACCGTGCGGGCTCAGTTACCTAGTCCCAGACAGAGCTGGAGGGCAGGCAGGACCCAGGCACTCAGCACACAGGCAGGTAGAGTCTCAGACTATCTTGTTTTTCTCTCGTGCTCGCCTCTGAGGAAGCTGAGGGAACTGTGGGTGTAAGGATTAGCAGGGAGAAGACACGAAGGGTCAGGAGAGCATCTCCAATGTGTCTGAGCTGTGATATTTTTAAGTCCAGTTTTGAAATTGGTAGTCCTAGGTGGTCTGCAGCTAGGCTTCTGAGTATACAGTTAGTTTTGCCTCTGATGTCTTCTCCTGTCATTTTTGCCTCTGGAAGTCCTTTCCACTTTGCTTTGCTTTTTGCTAACTACTATGAGTTTTTCACACAGGTTGTCAGAAGTAGTTTTAAGTTAGGAATCTTGTTGTGACTTAGCCCTCTTTCAGAAGACCAAAATAAAATCTTGGGTCTTTGCCAGGTGAGGGGGGGGGGTCTGGCCAGAGTTTTTCTCGCAGCACCTTCTTTCCTGCCTTTCTCCTTAGCACAAATATACATCGATTGCAGAGGTCCAGGCACAGATGGAGGAGGAATACCTTCGCTCTCCTCTCTCAGGGGTGAGTTAAGAGGCACAAAGTCCCCAACTGCTCTCAGTCTCTGAACTGGGCCTGGCCCACAAGGCTGCTCCGGGAGTCAGCCTCTCCTTGAAGAGATTCCCATCCATGTCTTTCTCTCAGTCTGTGAATGGCACCTTGAGCATGAAACTTGATCTCTCTGAGCTTTGTTTCCTACCTGTAAAAGACCAGTGTTAGACTAGTGCCTTCTCTCTTCGTTATCTAGTGTCTGTTGAGGTAACATCTATCTGTAGCCCAGATGGCCTCAAACACCTTTGTCAGCCTTTTTGGTGCTGGGTTACAGGTGTTTGCTAACGTGCACAACTGTGGTGCCTTACGCAGTATTAACCTATTCCAAGTGACATTCTTGGGATGTTTTAGAGCCTCCTGTCAGTGTCACCAGCGTCTTCACTTTGATGCTTAGAGACTCTATTCTAGCCAGCTAGTAAATGGGCTCAGGACTGTATCCTGAGCATAGGTTTTGTTTTAAAGGGAGAAGAGGAAGTTGAACAAGTTCCTGCAGAAACCCTCTATCAAGGCTTGCTCCCTAGCCTGCCTCAGTATATGGTGAGTGCTCTCTCAGTAAGCACCCGTGGTGAGGCCCTGAAGGAGCACGGCTGCTCTCCTTCACCCTACAAGGCTCCTGCCGCCTGAGGACCCTCAGGAGTCCCACTTCTCAGGGCTTCATTATGGTCCTAGGCTCTGATTCTCATCTGGGTGGTCTGTTTTTCCCAGATTGCTCTCCTGAAGATCCTGTTGGCTGCAGCTCCCACGTCAAAAGCCAAGACAGACTCCATCAACATCTTGGCAGATGTCCTGCCTGAGGAGATGCCGTGAGTATCAGTGCTGTGATGGAGGGTGGAGGGTGGACCAGGAGTCTTCAGGTGGGCTTCTTTGCTTGGCCCCGCTTTGCTGCAGGTGAAGTTTAGGGAATTTCTAGTTCAGACAAAGGTATTGATTGGACAGATTTCACTAGGTAGGGAGATGGCTTGGCCTGAATCCCAACACAGACTGTCACTGACTGAACTTGAAATGAATTAGGATGCCAGTTTTCCTTTGTAAAATAGATGAGCAGTAGGCTTTCTCAGAGTCCTTCTTCTAGAGCCGTGTGGTTGGCATATCCTGCATGGGACGGGTAGCTCCTGGTCAGTTTGCCAGCTACCACTGAGCCTGTACCTGTGTGGAGTTCTCCTACTGGCCAGTCAACTGGCAGGCAGAACTCTGGCAAATGACTCAAGAGGAGAGAGTGAAACTCTTAGCTATTCTTCCTCTCTGGCTGACAGGTCTTTTCCTGCAAGAGAACAGCCTGAGGTCATATTCTGCATTGAGAAAAGACCCAGGCCCACACCTGACCTGCTTGCTTGCCAGGGCTGCCTTGTTCTGAGCTGACCCGCAGGTCTGGTGGTGGTGGTGGCCAGGTGAGCAAGAGACAGAGATTGGCTCATACCAGAATGGGGTTCACAGAGCAGTAGGCCATCTTGATAATCCTAAGAAATATGATCAAATATTGAATTTCTTCTGAAGATTTGCAATGAGAAGTCCTGAATTAAGAAATATATAATTTAGTGCTCCCTAAATGTGTCTAACTTCAACATCCCCCACCACGCCACTGTAGAGTGAAATTTCCCACCTACTGGCATGCCACAGAACATACTTTGGGGACTCAAGTTAACAGAGTGGCCAAAGCTTAGGGAGAGTTTGGAAAAGAAGTTCAGTTTTAGAGGAGAAGCAGAGAGAAGACTGAGTGTGCATTGGAGGGAGAAGGAGGAGAAGCAGAGAGAGGACTAATTGTGCATTGGAGGGAGCTAGAAGTTGTTCCCAGTTGGGTCTCTTGGGAGCTAGAACCCTCAGGCTGACCTCTGAGAAGTTTGAGGATTGTGGGCCTTTTCCAGAGGACTCTGGAGTCTGTCTCCTCCATGGACACCTCAGAAGGACGTGCTGTGTGCTGGTGACTCACCCAGGCACTTGTGTTTCTAGCACCACAGTGTTGCAGAGCATGAAGCTGGGGGTGGATGTGAACCGCCACAAAGAGGTCATCGTTAAGGCCATTTCTGCTGTGCTGCTGCTGCTGCTCAAGCACTTCAAGTTGAACCACATCTACCAGGTACCTGTAGGGTCTGTCTGCCTTCCTATGGGCTGGGCAGGGCCTAAGCTCCCCTATCCCCTAAGTGTAGGCTTCACTTCTGAGCCCACTTGAACTTTGTGTGAGCATTCTAACATGAGGCCCTCCAGCCAAGGCCTTTTATGTGTAGAGAAAAGAGAACAAGAGGTATGCTTGATTTTCTTCTGTTGGTTTCAGTTTGAGTACATGGCCCAGCACCTGGTATTTGCCAACTGCATCCCTTTGATCCTGAAGTTCTTCAATCAAAACATCATGTCCTACATCACTGCCAAGAACAGGTAATAAGGATCAGAGACCAGAAAGGGTGGTGTAGCCAGGTGGCAGCACTTCCTGCTGTCTCCACTGAGACTTCTCAGCAGGCTTTTTCATTAAGCTTCTATGGGTTAACATTTTGCCAGGCCTGGGGAGTCAAAATGAATGACAGTGTGTCAGTTATAGGATTAGCTACTCTAGTGACTTTGTGTTTGACCAAGAGGCTCTCATCCTAGGTTCTAGAATTGTCACTTCTATCCTCCTCCCTTTCCCCTCCAGTTCTTCATACAGAGCTTGGCCTTGTGCACTATAAATCCTTGTCTGATGATTCTTGTATACACCCACCTCGTGCCCACTGTTCCCCATAGCACCTGCTTGTCAGTATGAGGCATCACATGGGAACTGTCCAGATAGCCGTGGCCTCTAAGAGGGCTTGGCATAAATCACTTGCCTTGATTCATGGTAAGGGAAAAGCTGCAATAGATGCTCCACGTCCCCTTACAGTTACTGATTACATTACAGACTCAGTCAGTCACAGAGAGACTGTACGTACTGAAGTTTATTTCTTCATCTTATAGCCAGGGAAATCAGGTTAGAACAGGCGAGGTGGATTGTTACTTCTGCTTCAACTCAATCACGGCTGCTCTGGCAGACCCAGCCTTTGCTCACAGCGAGCATCTGGGTCTTTTTGCATTCTGTAGCATTTCTGTCTTGGATTACCCTCACTGCGTGGTGAACGAGCTTCCAGAGCTAACCGCAGAGAGTCTGGTGAGTGGCTCAGATCTCCCTGGCTATCCCTTTGGTATGAGCGTTACCTCCCCCAACACAAAGGTGTCTTCCAGAAGAGGTCACCTTTGGCTTTTAAAGTACCAGAAATGGTCATAGAGTCAGGGAGAGGGCTGTTGTGGAGCAGAATGATTGGGGGTTGGGTATATGGTTATTGGGGCATGTTCTGCAGGGGCTGCTGACCTAGAACTTGCCCACTCAAGCTGTCTACACCTTCCCACTGAAGTCTGGGGCCCTGCTGCCTAGTTTTGTAGCTCATGTTTCCTGCAGGAAGAGTCTTGAATCCTGGACGCTCTGTCAACTTGTGGGTGGAGTTCCCCTTTGGCTGTTAGATGGGCATTCTAGAATCATTGAAGTCAGTCAGGCCTTTGGACATTGCACTGAGCAGCCAGTGAACAGCCTGCAGCCGTGACAGCTGTGTTTGTGTCTGGCCTTTCCCTGTAGGAAGCTGGTGACAACAACCAGTTTTGCTGGAGGAATCTCTTTTCTTGCATCAATCTGCTTCGGATCTTGAACAAGCTAACGAAGTGGAAACACTCAAGGACTATGGTGAGTGGTGAGCAACCAGCCTGGGATGTGCTGTGTCCCCTCCACCTGGGACAGGTTCTCAGGTGCGGCTTGCCTGGCAGCATTGTCCTCATTCAGGTCTGCAGACTTCTGGTTTTTTGATGAGTACAAGCAGAAGCTGGAAGAGACTCTCAGTCATGACCTCAAACAAACCTCCTGGATGGAGACACTTTGTCCTCCTCATCCTGGGTGGGAAATGATAGCCAGGAGTCAGGAACCACCTTAACCCTGGGTTGCCCATGGAACAAGGAAGGTCCATGAGTTCTCAGAAACCAGATTACAGAGTGGCCCGTAACTAGGGTGACCAACCTTTGTGGTTCGCCTATAGCTCTGCTAGTTGTAGTGCTTAAAGCTCCAGATGCCAGCAGACTAGTGAGTTCAAGAGAAACTGCATGGCTTGTCATCCCGTTTGCTACCCCAGAAGTGCTAAGGGACCGTGCAGTGGCACTCACACTTACTGCTTTCTCACCATGGCTGCCACCATGGCCGCCCAGATGCTGGTGGTGTTCAAGTCGGCGCCCATCCTGAAGCGGGCCCTGAAGGTGAAGCAGGCCATGATGCAGCTCTATGTGCTGAAGCTGCTCAAGGTGCAGACCAAGTATTTGGGACGACAGTGGCGCAAGAGCAACATGAAGACGATGTCTGCCATCTACCAGAAGGTGCGGCACCGGCTGAACGACGACTGGGCTTACGGCAATGGTGAGGCCACCTGCGGCGCGGGCGGGAGAGGGTAGGGCAGGGGACGCCTTGGACTCCTTGCCTGTGGTACCTTCATTTTCTCTGCCCTTAGGCATTGAGCAGGGCCTGTATCTAGTTTTTGTGGCTCTGGGCAAGACTTTGGGAAGCTGCTGAGAATCTGCATTCATCTGTTTCTCTGTCCCTCCACTCTAAATTCCATCTTTTCTAGAATTTGCCGTAAGATTCTGCCCACTCCTCATCTCTGCTGCAGCCTCCTGGCCTACTACCTCCTGGCCTACTACCTCCTGGCTGCCTGAGTGCAGTAGATCCTCACTGGCTCTGCTCTAGCTTCTCCTCCCACTGTCGGCCTCAGATTTGGCTCCTGTAATCTTTTCAACATACGCATCCTGTACTGTTGCCTCCTGAGTAAAATTCCTGATTAGCTTTCTAATTCCCTTAGGAATGAAATCAAACGTTAAGACAGGGACGGGTGCTCACTCACTCACTCGCCTGGTCCCATAGTCTGTGGCTTTCTTTTCTGTCACACCCAAGTCTCTGTCACACCCAAGACTCCAGACAGAGTATGACCCTCAGTACCTGCTGAGCATTGCTCCCAGGAGCGCTGCAGATCCCAGCAGCCACAGATAGCCACGCTCTCCAGTGTCCTGCTGAGCCTGCAGACAGACTGCACAGGGGCAGGGGAAACCATCCTTAGTCCCTGAGCGTTAGCAGTGTTCTTCCTGCTTCTGGGCCTCTGTAGACTGCTGGCTGTCTACAGCGTCTTCTCCCAGTCTGCTGTTGTCTGTGTGGGTGTTGCTGTGTTACATCTCTCTGTAACTCTATACCTGGCATCTGGGCTCAAGGTGGTGCATGACGTTTGTCATGGAGGTGAGAGAATGAGCAGATGAGGGACTGTAGGGTTATGTGTCTGTCCTCTGGAGCCAAGGGGAGGCTGTGCTTAATAAAGAGTTTGGTTCCCCCTCCTGGAGGGGCAGGAGGCTTTCCCATCTATCTGCAAGTTTCTTTTTCAGCGTTAAGGATTGTCTCCTTAGATTTGACCGTACTTCTGGGAAAGAATTTCTATTCAGCTTTCTGAGGGTTTGGGAGTGATCCTTTTGGTTAAAATCATGAGGAGCTATATAGGGCTGAATCCTAACTGGGTTTTCCTGCTTTTCCCAGATCTCGATGCCCGGCCATGGGACTTCCAAGCAGAGGAGTGTGCTCTCCGTGCCAACATTGAACGCTTCAATGCCCGGCGCTATGACCGGACCCACAGCAACCCTGACTTCTTGCCAGTGGACAATTGCCTGCAGAGCGTCTTGGGCCAACGGGTAGATCTTCCTGAGGACTTCCAGATGAACTATGACCTATGGCTAGAAAGGGAGGTCTTCTCTAAGCCCATTTCCTGGGAAGAGCTGCTGCAGTGAGGAGGGATGAAAAAGACTGTGATCTGTCTCATACCCGAGGGACTGTCCTTGCCATTGCTGCAGTGCTCCTGTTGCCCTCCAGGTGGCAGCACAACTCCATTGAGTCCTCCAGAACCAGTCCTGGGCCCGTGAGTGAACCCAGGTTAGCCTCTGGTTGATTCCCAGCATCCTACTCAGGAGCAGTCATCTCCAAGCTGGGATGTACTCTTCCTCCACTTCCCCAGTTTCTACCCTCCTCCCTTGGATTGACTGCGTGAAACTCATTTCACAAGTAGCCCCAGGCTGGGAAAAGCTGAGAAGGGCCTTGTGTCCCTTCTCATCGGCAGCTGTGTCTTGAGGCCATGCTGACTCCTGAGCTGCTTTGGCACGTCAGTTGGTCAAGAAGGAGGGGTGGCATGAGGGCCAGGAACAGAGTCAGCGCCTTGGTTGTGCTCTGGGGGTATCTCGTGTCATTCCGGTATCCTGCTGAGTTTTGTCCAGAAGTGATAGATACCACAGCCTCTGCACCCTGGTTTTGGATGTGGTCAAAAGTGGAGTGAGGCTTCCTGAAGCCAGAGGTGCTGGTTTCTTCTTGATTGTCATGGCCTGTAAATATACAAAACTCTGTGTGGTCTCATGTCATGGTGGGGTTTTTAATGTGTTTGTGTATTCTGTTTACATTAAAAGAAAGCAAAACTGTCCCTGTCGCCTTGTCTGTAGATGCAGGTTCTGGGGACTGGGGATGTAGCACAGGTGATCGAGTGCTTACTTAGCAGGTAAGAAGCCCTGGGTTCCATCCGCACACAGCACCACATAGGACAGGCATAGCAGTGCACACACCTGTAATCTCAGCACTTGAGAGGGGGAAGCAGGCGAATCAGAAGTTCTAGGTCAGCTTTGGCTAAATAGTTCAAGTTCAGTCTAGGCTGTGTAAGGTTCTCTCATAGAAATGTCTGAAAATTGTCAGTTTTCAAAAGTATCTCTTCCTCCGCCCAGCTAAGTGCTTGCCTGTCTTCCTGCCTTTCCTACTAGTGTACAGGGAAGGAGGACGTGGTACTTTGGTCATCTACCCACGTCAGTCTGGATTACTTTAAGGTTCTGGGTTTGCTGGGGATCGTGTTCCTGACTCCTGGGCTTGCTATAGTTTCAGTAGAAACTTCAGATTTCTCAGGATGACATTCCTTAGCTGCCCTCACACAAGCCAGTTAGTGCTAGGTTTAAGTGAAGTCACTTGGTTGGGTCTTCACTGGGACAGAGGTGTTTGGGACAAGGAGGAGAGTTAGTTGTGTGTATCAAAGGAATCAGTTTCATGTGGGAGAGCAATGGAGAGAGCAGGTGTCCTATGGCTAAGGGAGAAACAAGGGGAACAGGACCGTTTAAGTCCTAGAACCTCACTTGGCTCAGATATCAGCCTCAGCCTCTTTTTCTTCAGACTTAACCCCCTCGTGATTTTAGTGACAGACTGCTCTTTCTCATAATTCCTAGACGCTCCCTGTAGGCAACATGTATGCGGTCTTAAGTCTCTAGGGGGAGAGCCTTGGCTGATAGAGGAAATGTTCCAGGGCAAGTCTGTTTGGTTGGTATTTAGATACAGTGCCTGCTGGGTCTGCGACCTGCTGAGCCCCAGGATGTGCTTTAATGTGGTGGCATAGTTAATAATAGCCAGGTGGAAGGGTCAGAACATGAAAGTCACAAAGCCTTATGGGCTGGAAAGTCCCTATGACTAGCTCTTTTCCCCCCAAAGCAACTTGCATAGGACAATGGAGTCTCATCGTTCTTGTTTGCATGGTGGGTCTGCTGTTTGCGTGCTAGAACAAGGAAGTATAGATGTGGAAATACCTGAGAAACGTGGGTTTCACGTTCTTAATCCAACATGCATCTAGCTCTCTGAAATCGCTTAGCCTGGTGCTTTGACTTCCCCTGCTCCTCTTTGCAGACATCCCAGGCTCTCTTCTTCCTTAAAGAAGAGAACAAAAACCATAAACCATAAAGCAATGAGCCAGGGCAGATGAATCCCTTCATCTTTAGATTCAGGTGCCGGCCCCAAGAAAGAGCAAAGCAGCTTCTCTGACTGGCATGTTACTGTCATGTTGCCTTTAAAACCCAGGTCCTTGTGTGTAAACATCTTGGAGACACCTAATTTCGGGCTATTTCATCTGGGTAATGAGAGGAACATGAAGACGCTCTGAAAATGGTTGAGTTACACAGAAGGGTCCAGTTCTCCTTAATGTACCAAGGAATAGATTACTGTGTGACTGTGGACCACGCCAGGAGACTTAGTAAGGGCACCCAGGTGCCCGCCTGAGACAGTAGGCAGCTCCCTGTTCCCTCTAGATTCCTGCCCAGAACACGTGCCACGCTTCCACATGGGACACTGAAGTTTTGGGCTGTTGCACCATAGGTCATGTGGCCCAGAACAAAGTTCTCCGTGTTAATGAGGTATCTAAAGGCCCTGGGGGTTTAGCTAATAAGCTTCCCTTCCCAGATTCCTTCCTGCAAAAAGTATTTAATCTCTGGTCCACCCTTAGGAGCTGGTACACATCTGTTTTCCAGGATGAACAGTCAGTAAACAATGTGGATAAACATGGACTGTCTCATCGAGAACTGCAATGGCGAGCATGAACAATGCCTTCGACTACCAAGCCGCTGCCCGAGTCTCCCACAGAAGGCCTCTCTGTGTTCCCAGACAACCATGGCTAAGCTAAGGACTTTCACTGATGAGCTAAGGCTGAGATCCCCATTCCCATGGGCCCCGGAATAGTCCTCAGCCCAAGGGCCCTCAACTCCCTTCTGACTCCTCTGTGTGATACCCCAGCAGTGACTGTATGCCCAGAAGTCATGGAACCCCAGCTTCAGCCCCCCACATCCTAGGCTGCATTTCCCTCCCCCAGAGTGGTGCTTCTTAAAGCCCAGCACCTAGTGCTCCCACTTTTCGCCTCCCCAGTGTTGCTTCCATACCAACCTACATTTCCCCTAGGCTAGTATCATCTCAGAAGATCCACAGGGACCCGACACTGTAAGGTGTCTGTTAGTCGAATTCTCCACATAGTGGTTAGCAATAAACAACTTGTGTCACAATAGCCCCGTGTGATGGTTCCTCTTCACTATCAACTTGACTGGATTTAGAAATCACCTGAAAAAGACACTTCAGTATGTGTGTCTGTGGGGACATTTCCAGAGAGGTTTAATGGAGGAAGGAAGGCTTACCCTAAATGTGGGAGGCCCCACTGCATAGGCTGAATAAAGGAAAAAGTGAGAAAGTGTATTGAGCACTGGTGTTCATCTGTTTTCTGTGAACAGACAGAATGTGACCAGCCACCCCACACTCCTTTCACCATGGCTCCTCCATGATGGCTGTATCCCCTATAACTAGGAGCCAAACAAGCCCTTCTTTAAGTTGCCTTTGCCAGATATGTTGCCATAGCAACAAGAGAAGGAGCGACTGTACCATGAAAAGTAAATGCCACCATGGACCCCATTTTGCAGATGTGCAAACTGGCACAGAAAGGGTAAAGAACTTGCCCAAGGGCATAAGAAATAAGGGATAGAGCTAGGATTCAAACGCAGTCTCCACGGTAAACATGTGCTCCCTGCCCCCACCTTCTTAACCATTGTCATCCCTGGGCACTCAGGGCCACTGCTCAGTTATTCATTTGTAAGCCATACTTGCTTGATATTGGCTCTGACATGGTCCCTAGTGCAGAAGATTCATGGCAAATGTCCCTTGCTTTAGGCCCTAACTGGGCCACCCAGGCTTAGCCTTGTCTTAGCTATTGGCTAACCCTGAGTGTACCCTCAAAGGAACTTGAATTATTGTGGTGGGGTGTGTGTGTGTGTGTGTGTGTGTGTGTGTGTGTGTGTGTGTGTGCGCGCGCGCTTTGGTTTTGTTTTGTTTGACACATTAGTGGTTGCATCCAGGGCTTTATACACACTAGGCGAGCGCTCTGCCGCTGGGATACAGCCTAAGCACTCTCTAGTTTTTATTTTGAGGCAAGGTCTCAGTAAACCTACCCAGACTGGTCTTGAACTAGCTTGTAACTCAGCAAGACCTTGATAATGTAATCCTCCTGCTTCGGCCTTCCAAATAACTGATCTTACAGGTCTGTGCCATTTAGTCCAGCTTTGAGCCTCAGTACCTTTCCTGGTCTTAGAGGACTCCTGTGTTAGCTACCTTTGCTGTACATGTTCAGTTTATCTCTTGGGAGGCTGTTTTCCTGCCTGTTGTGTAATAAACTGATTAGCGTCACAGTAGCTGCTATCTTCATTCAACACTTGGCACAGTCAGCCTTAGGCTGCTGCTCTCAAGAGAGGTTCACTCCCTTGGAAGTCAGACAAACTTGACTCTTGTTCTGCCTTCTGAGACAGGGTCTCACCATGTAGATGATCTCACTGTGTCGTCCTGGTGGCCTGGAGCTAACATCATAGCTCGACTATGCCTCTCAAGTGCTGGATGCAAACTGTGTGGTACCACACCCAGCTAGCCCTGACATTAACCTGAGTCTTTACCTTTACTCACTGGCTTATCTGTAATGTCTGCCTTAATGACAGACAACCCTGTTGCAAGGGCTGAATAAGGTATCCGAGTATTAGAGTCTCAGACCTGACTGACAAGGGACCACTATAAATGGGTAATCATTAGCATTGCTGATGCCCTTCTAATTCTAACCTGTGAATTTGCATACACTTCCTGTGTCTCCTAGAACAAAAATCCTCTAAGGTCAGAACCTCCTGTTCTGGGCCAGGTGCTGTGCTAGGTGGCTTGAAGGTCCAGGCGAAGAGGGTATCACAGTCTACCACTTCCATCCACAGGGCCCACCATGGACCCCAGAGTTCCAGTCTACACCTTCCTCTTGAACAAGAGACTGGGCTGGGGGATCCTCCAGTCATGGAGTGGGAAGGGAACCAAGGAAGCTGGGGTGAGGGTAAGGTATATGCTTCCTCTGTTGGGTCAGGGAAATGTCTACTCAAGTCTTTCCTCCTCTGGGCTCTACTTCTGCCTGCGGCTGCAGAGGGTCTGCACGTTGGGTTGTAATTCAGGTTGATGCGTTGCTGGCTGGGGAAGGTGGGGAAGGAGAACTAAATGCCTGTGATGGGAAACAGTCTCTACTGCTGACTGAGGTAGAAGCCTGGACTAATAAATCACCCTGGCCAGGGCCCTGCAATTCTTCTGTGGAGTCAACATGCATGCCACAACTGAGATTTAAATATAGAATCTAAATATAGACGTTTCTACCTCTGTCTCTTTAACATGCCCTGCTGGTGTATAGCACCACAACCAGCATAAGGCTTGAATCTGTGGGTGACTCTCATAGGACCTAGAAGGGCCTCAGCAAAGACACTGTGTGCAACTTCCCTGAAATTGGAAGGTCAGGTGGAGCCCAGCCCAGGAGTGAGCAGAACCCCAGCCTGACCTTGGTAAAACTACAGGATCTAGCTGGGGGTCTAGGATAACCTCTACAGTGAACTTGGAGGGAGGGTATCTGGAGACCTGGGGGCTGTGTCTTAAAGGCACGGAGGGGGGGGCATGGCTAATGGGAAGCAGGTGAGGGGCTGTCTGTGCCCCAACCAGGGGACAGGCTGGCTGGGATGACCCAGTCAGTGGGAGGATCTGTCAGCTCACAGATAATCCCATGAGACAGGCTCCGGGGTGCCCATTCGTATTCATTATGTGTGAAGTGGCGGTTGTAAAGCTAGCTTTCTCTTCATTTAGTTGTCACTGGACGGAAAAATATGAGCTGTGGGCAGATGCACCTGGAAGGGAGCCAGCAGCCAGCATCCAGTCTCCCTGTGCCCTTGCCACAGTCCCTTTTCGGCTGATGCCCATGGCCTTTGTGGAATCTACCATGCTTGCTGGCTTGATCTTGGACCCAATGTTATTTTCCTCTTTCTGCTCCCATCCTTATTTCAGACCCCTTTGCTTGGGCTTTACAGAGTCTCTCCTTCCATCTCTCTATCTTTCTAAACTAGGAGATAAGAAACTGTGTGTTTCTGGACATTGCTGTCTCTGGCACAGCACAATGCCCACCCAGCTCAGAGGAAGACTTTACCACATTTCTGTAATAAACCAACCTCTTTCAGCATCTGTGGCCAGTACCATCCCACAGGCTGGAGTCCAAGACTGAAAAGAAGAAAAGCAGGCTGAGCGGCAGAATGTGTCTGCCTTCCTGACTGTGAGTGAACCCCGTGTGACCAGCTGCCTCGTGTTCTGCTGTTACCATGTGTCCACTAGCACGGTGAACTGTGCCTTCAGAAACTGTGCCACGAGCCACAATACATCCTTCCTTCCTTAAGTTGCTTTCTGCTGTGTGTTCAGTCACCAACAAGAGAACCATACAAGTGGTCCTCTGGCTTTTGTAGGACATAGGGGTAACATTTCCCTGCCCATTCCGTGGGTGAAGAAATGTCTAAGGAACTGGTATATACTCTGGAATTAGAGATAGGGACTTGAGCCCCAATCCCCTTACAGACCAGCAGGTAAATGTCTAGGTGGCTCATCAGCGGGCGTTCTAGACAGTAATCTCTGTCTACCAGGGTCAAGATAGAGAAGAAAGAAGTTGGGGCTGGGGATTTAGCTCAGTGGTAGAGCGCTTACCTGGATTTACCTCAGTGGAAGCGCAAGGCCCTGGGTTCGGTCCCCAGCTCCGAGAAAAAAAAAAAGAACCAAAAAAAAAAAAAAAGAAGTTGCCAGTGGCTTTCTCTTCACCAGTTTGGGAAAAGAAGGAAGAAGGAAGGTACTAGCTTCTACGGGGATCCATGACCACCTCACAGTGACTGTCTTGGCCAGGAAATTTGATGGAGGACGTAGTCCCTGCTTGGGAACCTTGTGTCTTTTCGTGCTTAAGTTTCTCTGTGCCTGAAGGATGAGGCATGGGGTGGGGGATGGCTGGGCTGAACTGACAGGAATTTTTCTGAGCAATGTGGTTGTGTTTACTGGGAGGGTGGGAGGGCCAGGCCTGTTTTTTTCCTGCCTTCCAGGCTCCAGAGATAAGGCAGAAAGTGGGGATGAGGGAGAGAATGGGTAATACTCTAAAACCACAAGAAAGAGTTCTGGCTTTTGTCTCTGCCCCACAGCTCAGACATGCTCTCTGGGGCATCTGGCAGCTGTCCCGCCCCCAGCACTTGGGGGCCCAGCCCACAGGCACCCAAAACCTCCATATGATCCCTGTACCTTCATTCTCTACGTGGTCACTTCAACCACAAGCTCACTCTTATTGCCACCTCTAAATTTCCCTGCCAAAGAAGCCCCACCCTAGAGGCTCTCAGGACCTGCCAAGGCCAAGGAGCTCATGCAGGTGACAGAGCCAGGCACAGCATACTTTGACCTTGAGGGTTCTGTGCTGACTCTACACCTTTTATTATAGGCTCCTGGATTCTCGCTGTTCCCACAGCAGATCTTGGCCCAACCTAGATCCTATATGCAGCTCAACCCTAAAGCAACTGAGGATCACACCCCGGGGATAGACAGCCTAGAGTGAAAAACACCACTGTGTTTATTACCATGCTGAGCAGCACACTACAACAAAGCTAAAGTATCTTTACAAAAATTGGTGTCTGGCTCTCAAGGGCTCAGAGACTGGGTGAGAGTAATCACAGATTTTTAATTTTGATTGATGTCCAATATGGTTGTCATGACATATCCCTGATTCCATGAAAGCAAATATTTAATGTTGGGTGGAATTCTTCCCCCTGCTTGGAGAAAATGACTTTATACTATCTCTGTAGATTGGAGGTGAGAGATGTTTGGAACAGAGGAGACCCCCACCTATTATTAAACTGACCTTCACCTTCTGGGGCTCCTGTCAGTCCCAGGATCTGGGCGTACCGCCCTCTGGTGGTAAGAAGGCAAAAGTGAGGCCAGACCTAAGAACCACAGAGAGCTCCTCCCTGTTCAGTCTCTACATCCTCCACCCATTTTCCTGGACTCCCTGGACTTAGAAACAGTCTTTGGAAAACGGGGGTATCTGTCACCTTTTCTCCAGTCCAATTTAAATGAGGGGACTCATTTTTTAAAGAAGAGTCCTGCATGCTTTGAAGTCCCTTTCTCATAGGCAGCCCTACCTATTTTAAGAGATAAGACCCTGTAGCCTGTTCCCTGCAGGAGGCTGAGGGTCCCAGCTTCTCTCCCAAGCTTCTGAAACCACCCAGGTTAGGAGGTAAAAGGGTTTGCTGTTTGGTGTCCAGGTAGAGATGGATTAGGAGCAGGCCAGCGCAGGAAGAGAAGTGGGCAGCTCAGTCTGTGTCCATGTAACCCATCACGTGGTCCAGTTCAGCAGGCTGGGGGGCTCTTTGGGCTTCATCCTGAGTGAGACGAGGCTTGGGGACTTGTAGTCGCCATCTGGAGAAGGCTCAAAGCTGTGCCCTCCCAGGGCAGGAGGAAAGCCATGGATGGAGTAGATGCCAGGGTGGGCTGCAGGGGAGGCTGGTACTCCCATGAAGCCAGCCACATTTCCGTGGGAGTGGGAGTATGGGGACATACATGGAGAGGGGATGCCCTCTGGAG
The DNA here is from genome assembly GCF_021556685.1 of Rattus norvegicus. Taxonomy (NCBI): domain Eukaryota; kingdom Metazoa; phylum Chordata; class Mammalia; order Rodentia; family Muridae; genus Rattus; species Rattus norvegicus. The sequence continues at coordinate 197,378,828 of NC_141535.1, read as the reverse complement.
GCATGAGACAGGGCCCTCCTGGGCTCCCAGATCCTGGACTGGACCACAGGGAGTTCTGCAGCTGAAAAGAGAGGGGGGAAGAAAGGGTATGAGCTACTTGTCCAGAAGCTGTTTGCCTTACCCTGGTGGCTCTCTTGTTCTCGAAGCCTCAAAAGCTTTCTAGAAATCTCCACTTGGTCCAGACACATCTCCCCTACCCACTCTGGCATCCGGGGTGTCCCAGCCACTATATATTCTTCATACGGTCTCCTCTCCTCCTCCAGAATGTTCTCACTGGCAACCCCACGAGTCAGGGGCAGGCCTTGATGAAGGGTGGAATGAAAGGTCTCACCTGAGGATGGCTGTCAGTTCTGGGCAGCACAGAGATGTCATAGGCAGTAGTAAAGGGGTTCCGCCCCTCCTGTATCTTCCCATAACGCTCACGCTTCCGCCACTTGGCTCTTCGGTTCTGGAACCAGACCTGGGGACCATTGGGAAGGGTTAAGGGGTACGGGAGCGGCCCTGAGACCTGAGGCCTAATGGGTGACAGTAATCACAGAGCCCTTTCCTAGGATCTAGATCCAAGCTGCAGAATGAATTCTAATTGGCAGGAGCTTAGAAATCCACACTGTTCTCAGGGCCAAGGGAGCCTGAGAAAGGCCCAATCCCAGAGCAGTATTACTGGCCTCCAGAGTCTCCAGCAACCATTCCCTAGGCTGAGTCACTCTCTTCATCTCCAACATGGCTAGATCTTTACACAATGTTGTACGGGAAGGGGGCCTGTGGGCCTTAGGGACCCAGGATACATCTTAGGTGTCCCAGTGTGGGGGTGAGTCTTGTTCTATTGGCTTCTCTGGTTGATCCACCTTATAGCATCCTATTCAAGTTGAGGTCCTATTTAACCCCTCAGTGGATCCCTGGAACACTAGGCCTAGAGCCCAGTTCCTAGCAAGGCTGCTTAGATCTGGCCCCCACCCTCATTACAATCTCATGTCCAGTCAGGCAACAGCACTTGGTTCTTCCTAGGTGACTCCCAAACTCCCACCCATGTCTCTTTTAAGACACCTGCCTGTGAGTAAGCTTCCATTTCCTGGGCTTCCCATCTCTTCAACATCCAGGCTGGGTTCTTCCACTGGACCTCTATAATGTCCATTTCTCAGTGCACTCATCCCATTCTGTGCCCATGATCTCTTGAGAGCCTACTTCTCAATCATTTATGAGCTCTTGGCAGGTTGGTCTGGGTGGTGTGTGTGTGTGTGTGTGTGTGTGTGTGTGTGTGTGTAATGTATTTTATACACATATGAACATATATGTGATGAATTTGGCATATACCAAATCCAATTTAATTTATTTGTGTTGGTATATATGGTTTTATTTCTTTCATTTAAAAAAAGACTGTGACAGATGTTAGGAATATCAAAACCAAGCCAAGGTGGGTGTGATGATGCATGTTTGTAATCCCAGAACTTGGCAAGTGGAGGCTAGAGGATCAGGTGTTCAAGGCCAGCTTCAGCCACGTACTGAGTTTGAAGCCAGCCTAAGACACATGTAACCCTGCCAATTCCAAAACCGAAGCCCACACCAACTACCCACAAAACGACCATACCAACCACACACAAACCAGACACTGTTTTCTAGAGATCCAGGTAGAAATAAGAATGGAAAAAGCCGTTCGTGTGTTTATATGTGTGTAAGACTCTCCTACCTGTCTGGGCTGAGACACCTCAAACCTCACCTATTCTTTCTCCATGCTCCCCTCCACTCCCCTAGGTCAGTAACTTGAGAGCTAAGAGGCTAAGCATCCTCCTAGCCTCCAGGTTGGTGTGATAGCAAGGCAGGCCTGGCCAAGGTCAAGAAAGTCCACCACAAATGCTTCCCTCTGCCCTGCCTGCGTTCTTACCTCCCCTCTCCCAGCTCCTCCGGCTGACAGGCCTTTATTGGGAGTTACTTTCCTGTCACCCCCATTCCCCCTGGAACCTTTCCACTGTGGCTCTCTTCCTGGGCTTGGGACTTGCCCTCTCCATTGTCCCATGTGTGGTCTTAATTAGTCCTCTTCATGGGGTGGAGTTTATGGTGAGCATCATGATCCTGTCAAAGAAAAACCTCCCTACTCTCTAGGGCCTTGGCGGTTGGGGAGGCTTCTAAACTGGTTTTGGGAGCCCATGACCACTATTCTTCCAGGGTTGAAAAGGTCTAGGAGCTGGGCCTGGTGTCTCATGCCTTTATAATGTGTTCATGCCAGTCCTCAGGGGGCTAACGAGGGAGGATCTCTAGTTTGAGATCAGCCTGGGTGTCGAATGAATCCTGGAACAGCCTAGGTTCTAGACAGAATGAGATTCCTGTACCCCCTCCTCAATTAAAATAAAAAGAAAAGGGGAAAGGTGGGGAGGAATTATGAGAGGACGGGGGTGGGGTAGGGTGTGGCTAGGGAAGGAGAGGGAGGGTCTAGGAGAAGAGGGAGAGGGCCTAGGAGAGGAGTGAGAAAAGTGTGCACCCCCAAAACACAGACTCATCTTGCATTTCCACAGGGCAGAGCAATTCAGACACCATCCCAACATAACATTCCTGAGACTCCCTGTTCTGAACTCCCTTGGCTTATAAAATCTGGGGTTGTTCCCATGGCTCAGAGAACCATGATAGACAGTCATAGAGGACAGTTTTAGCTGCCACCTAGATAGAACAGGAAAGCAGGGCACCGCAGAGGAGAGGAAACAGTCAAAGCTCCTCTGGTCTTATTTTGGATCTGGCTGTCAGGCCTGCTTTGATCAATGGTTCTGGCTTCTGTAGAGTGGTCTGTGGGGTCCCGTGGTCTGCTAGTGCTAGCCTCCAGCCTAGCATCTTCTCAAGAGTCTCTGGAAGGGGCCCCTCAGGGAGCGGCTAACAGGAGCTTCACCTCTCCTCTTACCTCAGAGAAGGAGCATCGGGTTCCTCTGTCAAGGCAGCCCCTCACCTTTCTCTAGAAGAACCCCAAACACCCCTTCCAGTGAGTGCCTCCTTTTCTGCAACTGGGGAGCCTGTTCTGACGAAACCATGATCCAAGCAAGGCCACAAACGTTCGGTCTTTCTCTTGCCTCTCCATCACAGTCTTGCTTGCCACATTCATGATCAACATTGCTTCTAACATGGTTGGTCATGGCTTTCCTTCTCTTTTCCTGACCATCAACCCACCCTTCTCCCTCCCTTCCCAATAGCCGTGACCCCACTACATGAAGCCGTGACCATAGCCAAAGACCTTAAGGGTTGCTCTCAGTCAGAAGGACCTGCTGGAGTAGGGAATGGTTCCTGGTCAAGTTCTCCTAACTAGGAGCTTCTCATTGGCTCATAAGGAGCCTCACATGCCCTTCAGTGACCCTCCCGTTCTAGTCAGCCACCTTGGAAGTAGCACATTAAACACTCACTTCTTCCAAAATGCTGCCCAGGATTCTCTGGCTTGCTACTGGTACCCCCTTTCCAAATGTAGGCAACAGAAATCCATTGGTTAGCTAGTAAATAGTAGAGGGTCCCCATACAGATATTTGGACGCCAAGAGGCTATCGCCAGCAAGCCTGTACCTAAGCCCTGATCCAGTGCTGTACTTTGTTAGGAATATAGAAAAGGCTGTGACCAACAGCAGTGCTGAACCTGAAGGATGAGCCCCCAAAGGCCAGGTGCCAGCAGCTTTGTAGGACACTAGTGCCCACCTCTCCTATCTCTTCCTTGATCAGGTCTCTGACCTGAGTGGCTGTGGCACCCAGAGAATCTGGTGCCTACCATGCCCTCACCTGTACCCTGGCCTCAGTCAGGTCCGTTCGTAAGGCCAGCTGCTCCCGAGCGTACACATCAGGGTAGTGGGTTTTCTGAAAGACTTTCTCCAGTTCTTCCAGCTGGAATGTGCTGAAGGTTGTCCGGTTCCGGCGCTTCTTGCTCTTGCTCTTGGCCAACTCCATGGAGTCAGGGAGTCCCGGGGAAAGAGGGACACTCAGGCTGGCCAGGCAAGGGCCCGGGGAACCTTGCACATTGGAGGGTCCGTCTCTAGGACCCCCTCGGCAATCCACTGGCAGCTGGGGGAAGCTAGCAGCTTTGGAGGCCTTCTCCTCAGCTGCAATGGAAACACAGAAAGGAGGATGGAAACCTCACAGAGGTTTTTGTGGGTGGGATAGAGGGAGGGAAAGAGCATTGAAGCTTCAGTCTCCGCCTCCTCCTCCTCCTTCCCCTTCCCTTCCTCCTGGCAGCCACCCTCCCTTGGAGCCTGGCATTCAGAGGCCTGACTGCTGAGCCTCCAGCTGGGGAGGGGGCCCTAGGGAACCATGTGCTCTGTGGTCTGGGAAGATCTGGTGGGGCCAGTGGAGAGGTTCATTTCGGGGAAGTGCTCTGTGGTGGTGCGTCCCACAGGGTATGGAGGTGCCAGGATTGGCGCCACAGCAGGGACTGCCACCCTGGCAGGGCCAAGAGTGGGGGCAGGGGTTAAGGATGGCATGGTTGACATCTCCCACCCCTTCTAGAGTGCTCTCTTGTTCTGACTGTGCTGAACTTGGTTCCCAGGCCCTCAGGCTCATGTCTCTGCTACCAGATCTAGGCAGGCATGGACAGAGAGATGCATAGACCATCTCTGGCGGCTTTCCCTGCGCCTCATTCTTTGAAGCCCAAGTCTCACATCAGTGATAATTTCCCCAACTCTGAGGCAGAAGAGTAAGCCAGAATGACAGGATTCCATAAGGAATCGTCTGTCCTCATCCATCCAAAAGTTGTGACATCTGGGCAAGAACTCAAGCTCCAGCATAAAAGTGGAAGCCAGGTAGACTGGGCATTGGAGGAGTTAATAAGGGCAGTACCACAGCTCCCCTACCCCACTAAACTCGTCTTGTCTGTCCCTCCCACCTCAGCAGTTTCTGATTGCTTCCTCATCACCTCCATTAGCTGTCAGGGACAGTCCCCAGCAGCCTCACTCTGATATGCTGTCACTCAGGAACCCCATATGACCTAGCTGGCCTGGTGAAACATAGGTCCCCATGATCATCCCCCACCTTTCCCTCTGGAAAGGACCCCCAGCAGTGTCCCCATAAAGTTCCTCTTTAACCGGGATGGAAGACACTAAGCCACAAAGATGCCCTGCTGACTCAGAGGGCCCCTTCTTTGGCCCCAGGCCCATCTCCAATGGAAGCCTGGCCCCTGGGAGGTCTAGCTAGCTGGCACCAAAGCAGTTTCCTCCTGGGGACTTAATGTCAGGATTGCAGCTCTCTCTCTCTCTCTCTCTCTCTCTCTCTCTCTCTCTCTCTCTCTCTCTCTGTGTGTGTGTGTGTGTGTGTGTGTGTGTGTGTGTGTGTAGGGGTACACGGATGAGGCCCTGTCTGAAGGGCAAGTTGGTAGTCTTTTTCAGCTAGAAAGTGGCCAGTGAACTTTCTGGGTCTCCCAGACTGTGAAATAAGCTTCCCGAAGACCTGGGAGAGTCTGGCAAGGCCTGGCCCCTGGCCACCCCAGTCTGTAGCAAGATCCTTCCTGACCCACCGGCAGCACAGGGAGGAACCTACTGCACCACTAGCAGTCTGTCCTCCATCACTACAGTTTGGTTGGAGAGGCAGCCCTGTCTGCTAGGACAGAGAGATTGATGATGTCAAACCAAACAAGAGAAAATTGTCAGAGAGAGAGAGAGAGAGAGAGAGAGAGAGAGAGAGACAGACAGACAGACAGACAGAGAGAGGCACACACACACACACACAGAGACAGAGAGAGACAGAGACAGAGACAGAGACAGAGCCTGGAACAGTTTACCTAGAGATAGCCCTCAAAATGGCCTGGTGGGGAAGAGCCCTGATATCCTGGATTCTCAGGGAGATGAAGAGGGACTTCAGGCAGAAATGGGTGAGAGGAACTCAGTCAGGGCAGGGGTTTAAGGGCACTAACCCACTACACAGAGCTACCCGTAGTCCAGACCCTTGTTTTCCAGGTCCTTACCCTTAATGTCTGTTCCCACAAGATCCAGCTCAGAAGGAACACTCAACTTAGGTTCCAAGCACTCGCTTTTCCTAACCTTGAGCCCATAAGCTGATAAAGTCAAGAGATCAAAACACAACACAGCAGATATCCCCCTCCAAAAGCCTCAGCCTGTTGCTCTCTCATGTCTGTCCTCTCCAAGGGACAGACAACTGCTTTCCTCTTTGTTAGTTTCCCTATAACCTCCCTGGTCTAGCTAGAGGACTTTGAGGACAGGGCCACTTTTCAGAGGCTCCCAAGCAGCCTCCTGAGTAGTGAGGCCCAGGGAGAGCAGAGACAAACGGAAGAAAGGAAGAAACGAGGCCAGCAGGCTAAGTTTAAGCTTGCCAGGGGTAGGTTGTTCTGTTGAGGAGGGCCCATTTGAGGTTTGAACTATTGTTATACACCGCTGGGGGTGGTCCAGAGAGTACTGAAGATGGTTGTTGGTCACTGGGAGCCTTTACAACCACAGGAATGCAATAAGCGCTCTGTAGGGTGAAATCCAGGTGCAAGGGCTGAGAGCTCTAACGTGCCAACAGGGGGCAGATTCTTTATCTTCGACCTTTCCCTCAAACCCGTGCATGCAGACGGGGAGAATCTCACCACAGCCCTATCGCACGTTGTCTCAAGCTTTGTCATTGAGCAGCTCCGCTCCTGGCTGCTTCAAAGCTCAGATCCGTGGCATCCACTGTTGTCGCAGAAATCAGGCACCTGGCTTTCAGTTTTCATGGAAGCCTTGCTCTAAGGTGTGCTGTTTTCTGCCGTAGTGCTGGGATCGCTGAATGAGTCAGAGTAGTCTCTGAAGCCTGGGCTTCCTCGGCTTTGACCGGGGCTTTAGTTGAAGACCTTAAGTCCATAAGGAGCGCCAAGCCCAGGGATGCTAGCACGGCGGGCGGTGCTGTTTTCCTTAGAGGTTCTCAGCCTAAGGACTTAAATTCTCCGGGGTCTTAGGGCTATCCATCGTCACTGAGGTAGGTGGGCAGAACTCCAGCTGGAGTCTTTCGTTCCCTGTCAGACAACCAGCGTAGAGACAAACTGGTAGCCATGGAGGAGCCAGAAGGAACCATCCCTGCACACACAGGTATTGTGGAGGGTTCATAGGTGACCGGAAAGGAAACAAGGCCCTCTAAAGGAGAAGTGCAGGGCGCAAAGTACGGCCAGAGACAGCCGGATGCGGGCGGCAGACGAGAGAGAAGCGATTTGCGCCAGGCCCCGCGCAAAAACCGGGTCTCAGCACAGACCCGCCAACATTCTGAGACCGATATTCTAATGGGTCATTGGGATGAGACATTGGGATGTAGGTGTGTGTATGGGGCATAGCTTTACTAAGAATCCCTCTTGCAACCAGGGATAGAGAAGCTGCAGCCGATGCATCAAGAGGGAGCAGCGGCCAGGATCCCAGTTTAGTCAAGAGCTCCTTCGGCTGCGCCTTCTTGGCCTTTGGCCTGTCCCCACACTGCCTGAATCGTTAATTTCCGTATTCTACTTATTCATACTTTGGTGTGCTCTATCCTTTTAGAAAATGCCCTCTTCCTTCGTTTGTTTCCCCGCCCTCCGCCTTGTCTTTTTCTTCCTCGTTTACCCGCTTCGTTCGATCTGCGGTTTGCTCTTTTCGTTCGTCCATTTACTCCCTTTCGTTCCTCTGCCCATTTCACCGACGAACTTCGTCTGCTACCTTTGTTCTTCAGTCTGTAATCCGTTGTTTTGTTCAATTTCCCCCTCTCCCTTTAGACTTTCTTTCGCCTGGTTTCGTTGCGACAACAGACTCACTGACCGCCCATTCAACCCCCCTGCTTTTCGTAGTGAGACCAGAGCCACGGTTGTCCAAGAACCCGAACAGTAGATGCAAGAGGGTGCACAGCGGCGGGGACACTAGACTGGGGTGGGGTGCTGCGGGGTGAGATACCGACTCAGACGGGTACCTGTCCCTGGCGGTGCTCTGGGCGCTGCACGGCTGCCGCCGTCTGGCAGGGATCAGAGGAGCCAGGCCAACTGCTTCTCATTAAGTCCCAACTGTGGTTTTTATCAGGAAAGCCTTTTTCAAACGGCATTAGACGCGAAGCTCCGCGGACTTGCTCATTTCCTCCGATGACCCCAACACACCTCCCGGGCCTCCCCTGCACACTCCCACCACCCGGACGGGACGAAGCGGGGAGCTGCTCGCTGCCCAGCTACTCTGAGGAGGCCCGCGAGGAGCAGGCGGTTGCGGCATTGGCGGATCTCCCGGGATCTAGTTTTGGGTCTAGGCTACGAAACGTGGCAGCATACAAGGGGTGAGCGTGGGTGCTCAGCCACTCGTGGGTCAGCGAGTATAGCGGGCGGCAAACCAGTCTTGGCAGGTCCTGTCATTCAGGCGCACATTCTCAGATAATGGCACCGTCCGACCCGCCTTAGCACACAGGACACTGTCGCAGGAGCGGGATGCGCCCTGGGATTTAGGACTGTTCAGGGCCACTTCCGACGGCTCAGCAGTGATGATTCGGTGTCGAAATGCCAACTGCAAGAAGGGCAGCCATCCCCGCGGCGTCGGGGAGGCCAAGTTAATCTGAGAAACAAGAACATAATTATTTGATCTTGAAGACAGTCCCGGTACTGAGGGGGAGCAGCCACTGCCACTCTGCGGAGCGTCTAACGGCACCAGAAAACCCTTTCTTCAGAGGCTGGGCCCGACAAGAGAACTGGGTAAGTCCAGGTCGCAGTCTTTCCTTCGCTGAGTCCAGCTTGGCCACTAAGTCGAGGCCCAGCCTCTACGCCCTCAGCGAGCGCTATGCACAAAAGCCTAGCTCTTCTCTCTCAGCTTTGGGGCCCAGTCAGGCTCTCGGGCCCTCGACCCAGTCCCCTCTTCTGGATCAGTGGCAGCAGAAGCTCGGCTCCGGATGAGCGTGATCTTTCCTCCCAGGTTCAATCGCCTTGGGGTCCGGAATGGGCCCGAGATCGTCCCTACTCCACCCTCCTTTGACCTCCCGCCTCCCATTGCCTCTGCCGGCCGGGGACACGAGCGATTCCGCCACCCCCAATGTCCTGGCCTTGCTCGCCCAGGCCAGCAGCGATCTAGCGAGGGAATCGTGGGAAATGCGAGACGGACCCAAAGTTAAGAAGCTGGAAAGCGGGAAAGAGAGTCCCGGAGACCAGGAAGGGCGGGGGGAGGGAACGACATGGGGTCCCTTGCGCGTTACCTTCCGAGGAGCCCTCGTAGAAGTGGCCGCCGTTGAGCACCGGGCCGGGCCCGAGGTCCTGCAGGTACTTAGCGGGCGGCTTGGCGGGCTCTGGGAGGTAGGGTTCCAGGGGCCCGCAGGCCGGGAAGCGGCTCAGGCGCGGACCGCGGGGTGGCGCGGGGCGCAGGTGAGGAGCAGCATCGGGAGTCCCCTGGGGGCCCGGAGCCTCGTCCCTTGCTGCCGCGTAAGGACCCGCTGCCGGCCCCACCGCGAAGGGCGCGCAGCGCTCGGGGTCCATGCCGGCTCCGGCTCATAGGCCGCCGGAGCTCCGGGGCTCCCGCTAACCCGCGCGGCCTGTGAGTGCCTGCCAAGGGGGAGGGACCTGGGCTCGGGGGCGCGGAGCCCCCGGGAGCGCCGCGCGCCGCGGGGGGTTGGGGGGCAGGAGAGGGGGCCGCGCCTCTGACTTAATGCTGGAACCATCCACGTCACGTGCGGCCCCGTGCGGGTTAACCCCTCGGAGCCCAGGAACACCCCCCCACACCCCACTCACCCCGATCCTGGTATCACAAGCAGTTGGAAGAGAAGAGAGGAAAGTTGTTTCCTTTCCTTTCGAGGGCAGGATCCCTTTTGTCTTGCAGACCTGGTGAGTCCTTGGCTCTGAGTTGCACCCTCAACTCCCGATGTCCATCTTAGTGGCTCTTGGCTCTGGGAAGGTGAGGCGGTGAGAGCAGACCACCCCCCACCGCCCCTCCGCCAACATACTCTTTGAGGCCTGATCGGACATCAGTCTGAGAGGAGAGGCCTCTGTTACTATCATTAATTATCTGTGTCTTGAACCCATCACTTAGTGTTTTCATCTAACTGTGGTCCTTCTACATATCTGCAGTGAGTTCCAAAGCCCAGGCAAGCCAGAGCAGACAGTAGACACAGAGAGAGGTTTCTAGATTTCACAGTGGTCTGCCCAGGTAGCTTTTTAGGTCAGGTATGGAAGAGCAGAAGGGTCATTGTCCTTCTGAGCAGCATGCAATGAATACCTTTCAGATTGTCCAGGGATCCACTGCAAATGGACTGCTTCAGGCCTGCTATTTTGGAATAGTGAGGCTAGGATTGCATCTCCGTAGAGGTGAGTCTCCCCAGCCCAAAGGAAGCCTAGGATTAAGGTATAGTCTAGTCTTTCTGAAATTGAACAATCCTTACTGTGCCTAAGATCTGGGAAGAAATACCAGAGGTCTTTTGGACCCCAGCTTTAAAGATCACTTAGGTCTGGGTTAAAACATTTATATATTTAGTACCCCTGGAGATTAGCGAGAGGGGTAGGGAGTCAAACGTCATTTGTATTCTATTTGAATTCTCATTTTTAAAAGGAATCTAAGAGGCCTGGTGTGAACACCTCCCTCTTCCGTTGCAGGCTTAGAGGAGGTTTCTTGGCTGTCCTCAGCCAGAGTTGGGCTGTAAATCAAGGCCAAACAGGAACCAGAAGCCTTGCATCTCACAAGGAGTCATTAAGCCATTATTAAACATACCGTAACTTTTCTGAAGCCTTATTGGCTTAAACACCACATTGGAGGCATTATGCCCATTAGGGCTAATCACAGACTGCAGGCTGGGCTGAGATGGGAGCACCTGGGGCTGATATTTCCAGCTAGAGAAGCTTGGCTTAAAATGAGTTTTTCCCCTCATGTCTGTACCAGAGGGGAGTCCCCTGGATCTCAGCTGTGGACACTGTTGAACTGATTATTAGTAAATGTTTTCCATAACTGTCAGTTAGGTAGTGCTGACCATCTAGAAGGTCGTAGCATTTCAGGACATCTAATCAACAAAGCTACCGAGGAGCTTAGTTTGGAAGATGAAAGTATGACACAAGAATGTCACCCACAGATCGAACAAGGCAGCTCGGATTAAACACTGAGCCTTTTGCTCCAGGTGCCTCAGTTTCCTTGTCATAAAAATGGGTCACACGTATAGACAGGGTATTTGAGAAGCATTTATATTTTGCCACACCGTGTTAATTTAATGACAATGGTGAAAATGGGAACCGAGATTTCGGAGTCCTACCACTGAATCTTTGGAAGTCTCCTGCCTCCAGATAGAATGGCCCTGACACTGGATCTTAACAAAGGACCCACCCACACCCCATTGCCAGCTTTAGAAATTCCTCCTGACATTCCTCTGTTCTGAACAGAGGCAACTTCCAGTTCATAATGATGTTATTAATTGGACTAAGGAGACAGGAGGGCCTAGATGACATCTGAGTTTAGTGGACTTGCCTCTTCTAGAAGGGTTTTGCTCTAGAACTGTGGAGAACAAAGAACCCAGAGGAGCCCGCTCTGATTCCCTTTACATCACCCATCCAAATTCAGGCCATAGTCTGTCCTTGGTGAGAGCAGTCTGGTGGAGCTGGTGGTAGGAAACACAGGAGACCTTCTGAGGCCTTACTTTCCTTCTTATGTGGGCTGAGAGTTGGGGGAGCACTGGGAGACCCAGGAAGCCTCACTTCACAGCTGTTTGCTTGTACATGGCATGCTGAACTTTTATGTCTCCAACATGCATGGATTTATTTTCTCTTCCCAACAACCCACAAAGTAGGCACAATTATCAGGCTGTTTTTACAGAATAAGAGCCGATTGTTCAATGTGGACATAATTAGTATCAGAACCAGAAACTGTTCTCCGATCCATCCTCCCCACCCTACAAGACTGTTCTTCAGCTAACAAAGCAAGGTAGACATCACTTTTACACATCCCATTTTCCCAATGGAAAACAGGGACTTGATCCCCAAAGGGAAGTTTAGACCAGATGGGGTTGGGGACAGTGGAAGCTTCAGGGATCCTAAGTGGCCCCCAGCTGTGGTGGCCAGAAACAGGGAGGGAGGAGGGAGGGAGGAGGGAGGGATGACTTCTGCTAAACTGAGACCAAGCAAAACATCAGCTAACACCTGAGTGATTTTATGACTAATTTAGATGTGGGACAGGGTTTTAAGAGAATTCATGAATTCATTTCTCGTGTCATTTAATAACCACTAAATTAATAGCATTTGTCACTGGTCCATTCTCAACAGAGGTAAGAGATGAGTTCATAAGTGATCCAGAGAATTCTAGGTCCTGTAGTTAAAAAACAAACAAAAACACTATTAAAAAAAAGTCTTTCCATTTGCCAAGCAAAATAAGTTTTAAAGTAGAAATTGTGCTTTTATTGATGATTGTTTAATCCATTCATTTCCAGGGAGGGTCTGCTGATGACAGCTAAGACCAGGATACAGAGGGTACCGCGCCCCACCCCCCTCCTCTGCCTGTGGTGCTCATGCTTTGCTGAAGTGAAGGAGGCCATCTCTTGTATGGATGTCAGTTAGTGTGACTCAGTCCCAGCCCCTAGCCCGTGTTAGGTCAGCTCTCTGATTGGGGAAATAGCAGGTCCAGTTACTTTCTCCCCTTTATTTTCTACATCCCTCTGCCTCCACCACATGAAGGTGGATATCCTTCTGTGGGGATCCACGAGGAGCCAGAACCATGGTACAAATGTAGCCTTGAATTCGAGATTTTCTCAGTATATACACAACCGCCTTCCAGTCGCCTGCTTTTGCTGTGGAAGGGATGATAACCAGCATTGCCCTTGCTCTATTTAGACACCGAAATCCGAAGTTGATCCTTCTGAAAATTCTGGGTTGGGGAGCCCAAGTGGGTTGTTTCTCATTAGCTACATTCTTCCTGGAAGGTCAGGCTAAGGAATGGTAAATAAACCTTAAGATCCGGCGTTCCTAGCGCATGAATGATATTTTTAAGAAAGGTTTGTATTGTGGAAACCAGGATCCTCGACTAGGTTCTAACAATACAGGCTGAATCCTACGATTTAGGGTGGAATTTCTGGAAAGTTTAAGGACTGTTTTTCCTTTTCCTTCTCTATCAATTTGTTTGATTGAAAAGCCACGTAACCTCTCCATACTTAAGTTTCTATACTGGAAAAGTGTGAGGAATGGTTCTGTGGTCAGCTTTACCAAACTGAGGGAGCTAGTGTTTACACAGATGTTTATTAAACCTAGAACCACCTTTACACACACACACACACACACACACACACACACACACACATATGAATGAACCAGCAGCAAATGCTGTGTGTGTATGTATTATATGTATACACATATGTAGGAATATATATATGTATATATATACATACATATACTTTGAACACACAGTATATATATATATATGTTATATATATTATATTATAGGTAGAGTGATGCCTGTAGTGTTCAGAACCTGAGACAGTACAGCAGACTGACTTGCTGTTTTTCTGTGAAAATATATGAATTCTCTAGCAAGTGCCCCTTGTGGACTATGTTGCCATGTTGTGGAGTTTTATGAACTTATTCTTGGTATAACGCCGACGTGGGTATTATTAGACTTTGCGGGAGGTCCTAACACCTTGATTAATCTTATGCAATGATGCAGAGTCATCAAACATTTGTTGAATGCCTGCCACATGGCAGAGAGAGGGACTGCACAGAGGATTCGGTCAGAGACAGTACCACTTACATCCGGGGCCTTTCCAAATGGCTAGGAGAAGGATGCAGAGCAACAGGCTTTTATCTCAAAGTGTGTGATTGTACTCAGGATGCTGTAAGGGACAAGACAAGGTGCCTAACCCAGTAATGGTGACAGCAGGAGGCAGGTGGTCATGAGGTACTCTAAGGTTGAATCTAAAAAGTAGAGTGGGGGTTGCCCAATTAAGTTAAATGGACGGGCGGGAAGAAAGAGTATCCCAGAAAGAGTAGATCCTAGGTAAGAGAGGAAGCCATGGCAGGGCGCACTTAGATATAATAGATGTTGCTGGGTCTAGGTTGGGGGAGGAGGAGGAGAGTCTTCAGAACCTAGAGACATTCTAGAGAGCAGGAAATTAGTTCCAGGGAGATCAGTCTACACTCTAGTATCTCCTAAGTACAGCTTCCAGCATGGCCTTCACCTACGGGGGGAGGGGGTGGGGAGAGAAGAGAAAGCCCCAGTCCCTAGGAATTCCCTCTACTCCAAGAGGAGGGATGCCCCAGACCAATGCCCAGCAGGCACACATTAAGTCAGCAGAGAAGTAGCAATGATATGAAGGGTGAGAACCAAGAGCCAGAAGCAGTTACAATGGAAGCCTTGAAGTGGAGAGAGGAGCAGAAGGGCTGAGTGTGTGGTGTGGGCTGGGCGGGACCTTCTGTGCAGCCTTCTGTAGCAGGATTTTGGCTCTTACTAAGAGTGCTGGCTAGGGCACCCCTTCAACTCATTTCAGCAGGAAATCCATTGGTTCCAGAGTGCAGATTCCAGATTTGTTATTTTACAGGGCTAATAAGTATGTAATTATCACATTTGGGGCCCTTGGAAAGAAACCCAAACATACACCCATGAACACCCTGAGACATGTGAGTGGACCTACCCAAGAATTCTTGAGGAAACTCATCACCATGGTTTAGGTACATCCACTCCTGACCAGGGTCTGCCAGGAATGAAGGGGGTGAGAGCTGAGACTGGGCCTGAACTTTAAAAGGAATTGAGAAGGGCACAGGATAGCAAGTAGGAAAGGCTGGGCCCAGCTTCCTTAGAGCTTCTGGAATCTTTGTCAAGGAGAGGAAGTGAATGGGGGATACTGTCCACATCCATTGTTTACAGAATGCCTGCCATGTGTCAGTCCGGCTTAATCTTTACAATGCTATAAACTTGGTGTTAACATTCCCATCTCACAAGTGGATAAAATGATTTAGAACTATATCCCACCGGTTATCTGTTGCTGCATAACAAAATATCTCAACACTTAGAGACTTAATAGTCAGTTCCAGAGGGGAACTGCGGGTACCGTGGGAGTCAGGAATGGTTTAAATGGTTGTGGTTCTAGCTGGGATTGCTCAGGGTCTCAACTCAAATTAAGTTTGGCTGTGGATAGGAGACATTTCCAAGTGGATTGCTCACAGGGTTGACAAGTTGGTGCTGGTTCACCTCATGGCTGGTTGAATGTCACCAAGCACAACCAGAGTGGCTTCCCCACATAGCAAATGGTCTGGGAGTCCATTGTGGCAGTGCAATTTGTGGCCTTGGAATTATCACACTTGTTTTCATCTTTTCTTTGTAACCCTCGTGTGTGTGTGTGTGTGTGTGTGTGCTCATGTGTGTTGCTCACGTGTGTTCATGTGTGTTTTGAGACAAGGTCTCCTGTAACCAAGGCAAGTCTTCAACTCTTGATTCTCCTCCTTCATCTACCTCCCAATTGCTGGGATTATACGTATGCACCACCATATGTAGCTCAATGCACCATGGCTTCTGCCCTGCCACTGGCTACTGGCTACCTAGGTCAGTCCCAATTTAGTGTAAACAAGGATTGCATGAGGTAGAGCTTCTTGAAGTCACTCAAGAGGCTGTCGGCAATAGACTGATTCAGAATACTGCCCGCATCCTACCGCCCCCCCCCCCATGCTACTAGGATACTCTTGGTGAGCTGCTGGTCCCACATGTTGAGTCTGAGGAATGACTGTATTGACGGTAGGTCAAGATGGCTGAAAAAGGCAGAAGGTGCTTGCCAGGCAAGTGTCAAAGCCTACTGGACGATAACTGTCTGTCTCTGAGGAAGCCTATGAGGTTCCAATAGCGGGGGAAAAGTGTGTACTGGTTTTCTCTCTGCTCTTGTGTCATGACAAGCAAGCCTCAAGCTAGATAGAGATTAGCACTCCTGATTACTGGGTCTGTAGATATGCAATACTCTGTCCATCTCCCCGTGGGTCTCTTAGTCCACATATGCAGAGGAAAGGAACAAGCTCATTTACAGAGGAGAATGAGAAGTGGGTTTGGATTTACACATTCTCTGCCGTAAACTGTGGAAGGGAGGCCAAGACAGTTGTACGGTAAGCTTGCACTGTCCCCAGCAGGCAGTGCTGTGAGAATCAGAATCGTCTCACACGCGTAGAAGCTATTCTCTCTTTGTAGACTGATCTGAGCATTCAGTGAGGTGGAGCCTGGACCAACAGAATGATGGGACTAAAATTATACCCTCATGTCATGGCCTGGCTGAATCCTTCTTGCCAGGAACTTTTTCCCCCTTGTGGGTAGAGAAGGTTTAGAATTATGAATGACTCCTTAGAAACATAGGATGTCAGCTAAATGTGAAAGCTTGCTCTTGATGAAAACTAGACAGAGTGGGGAGGGGGCTGGCATACCCCCAGGTGACTGACTGTCAGGTAGAGAAGGAAACCACCAGGTGGTCATGAAATGTTCCTGCACCCTCAGAAACTAGAGCAAAGGAGAGCCACCCCTTCTCCACACACTTCCCAAGAGAATCCTCAAAGAGTTTTGTGTTTCAGCCTGAGAAAACACGAAACTTTTTTGGGGTCTGATTTCATGTGTGAAAGGACATGCAGGGAGGGGGCAGGCAGGGAACTAGGTAGGATGAGCAGGGCATGAAGACTACCTGTTTTAAGACAACAGGGAGCCACTGAATAGAGCAGTGGGAGCAAGGCCTGCTCCACAGTTAGTGTTCAGCAGGCCTACCATTGCTGTCGTTCTTTTGCAGGTAGATGGGAGATGTGCTTTAGGAAGACAATTGGAAGCTCGGCCAGAACATTGATTATAAAGGTGAGACCTAATAGTTGTTGAACACTTGCTTATGAGCGAGACCCTTTCTGTGCTTTGCTGATTTAATCCCCACCTCCTTGTAAAGCAGGTCTCGTTTTACAGAGAAAGTAACTTTCCCAAGGTAGCTGGTGGGCATAAGCCAAGTAAATATACTCAGCAGGCAAAAGATTGGTCCAGGAAGGTGATGAGAAGGCCTGCACTGGTCTGTGGGTGAGGAAATGAGCTCGGATAACTAGGGGAAAGAAGTATTCATTGGAAGAAATGACAAGACTCATTAGAGAAAGTTCTCTCTTCCTCTCTCTTTCTCTCTCTCTCTCTCTCTCTCTCTTTCTCTCTCTCTCCCTCTCCCCCTCTCCCTCCCCGTGTGTGTGTGTGTGTGTGTGTGTGTGTGTGTGTGTGTGTGATGTGTGGTATGTATGGGGTTGTGCATGGTGTGTTAGAGAGGTGTAGCCAAAGGCCTGACCATAGGAGCCATAGAGCCCCTCTGGCATTAAAAGGAGGGAGAGCTGATTTTCCTAGGTTAGAGCACAGAAATGGGTCTTCAGGAGGACATTTTGAACCTCTAAGCCAGATTCAGGCAGGGAGGACTCCTGTCCCCAGTGTGCATCAAAAATAGTAAAGGCAAGGCATTTGTAAGGTCCAGGCTGAGTCTCTAGAATTTAGGAGTCCCCTTAAAGGGGACAGCTTAGATCAGCCTTACCATGCCTAGGATCAGTACCACCCAGCTACTGATGGGTTTAGCCCCTGGGGTTGACATGATTTCTGCAGTACAAGCAGGATATTGAGGGAGGAGGCAAAAGTCTGAGAGAGACCTGGCCTGTGGCTGTTTTGAGTTTCCTCGTGACTATGAAACACACATTCCCTTTAAAGGGGTGTAGAAAGCCCAAGTCTCGCCTGCATGGGATGGGGCTCTGTCCACAGAGATCCCCAAATTTTAGGCTGAGATATTAGTGATGATTTTAGGAGCAGCTCCTGCTGTTGGGGTGGGCACAGTGCCAGGATGGGGGTGTACAGAGAGGCCAGTCTGCCGTGGCACACGGAGCTTTCTAGTGGGTGAGAACATAGTGTGTGCATATGTGTCTGTGTGACCCTCTTCAGGAGAAGTCCTGAAGGCCTGCATCTGCTTTGGAGCCCCTCGCTGCAAGAAATGTGCAAACCCTGGACTGTGCAGGGTGATCAGAGGGAAGCGGATCTGTGTCTACGCACAGACCCCAGGCCGTCTGGAGGAAAGCAGGTCTGTAGGCACATTCACACCAGATCCATGGGACAAAGAGACCGGATATTTTGCCGTTTGATAAACTTCATAAAACAGTGGAGCTGAGTGATTTTGCTGCTGTCTGAATGGAAGTATCCTAAGAACCCATGCCAAGAAGATAAATAAGACCGGAGCTCCAGGAGAGCAGCCGAAACAAATGTGCAGTGAGAGGTACAGCAAAGCCAAACTAGTTCTCTTGACTGGGGCTCCGTGTGTGGTGAAGTGTGTGTATATGTGAGCATGTGTGTGTGTGTGTGTGTGTGTGTGTGTGTGTGTGTGTGTGTGCTGGGCAACTGTTTGGCAGATACTAGGCCACACTGAGGGGCCTGGAAATGTACCCTGGGCTGTTACCAATTCTTCTGAAGGCTGTTGTCTGTATACCAGGTCTGCCCGGAACTTAGCTAGGGTTAGACTCAGCTTTGCAATGGCACAAAGGAAAACTGGTGTTGGCTATTGTTGGAATACTCAGGTCTACAATCAGCCAGATGAGGGGCGAATCAAACTGGGGAGCCTGCGGACCCCGTTGTTTTGTTAAGGACTTCCTTTTGCATGGATAGCAAGCGCTTCCAGCCTGGCATAAAACATCCATCTGCTCCCGTTTGGCTTCGAGTTCTCCTGGAACTCTTAGAGGAATACAGGGACACAGACTAGAAGAGAAGGTGAGACCTGGTTATGTTTAAATGTCATCTGATGCAAAGGTTCTCAGAATGTCATCCTCAGGGTAGCACCAACAGTATCAGGGAACATGTTAGAGACAAGGTGATTCATTAGGCCCTCCCTTACACTAAATAAAAATTCCCTGTTGCAGCATATTCTTCTATCACCTCCACCCACCCCATCCCCCACAGGTGATTCTGCTGCATTCTGAAGTTCTGAGAGCCACTGATCTAGTCTGTCCTCTTGACTTACAGGTTTGGAGGCCTAGAGAGGGGACTTTGGCTAACAGCACATAGCTAATTAGGTCACTGCCACTTTCCCCTCACCCATATGGTCTAGGCTTTTTAGTTTGCAAACTGAGGAGGGATTTTAATAAGTTTTTTTCTTAGAGGTAATTATTGTGTGCTTATATATTTTCCTTTTGTTAATAAACTATTTAGGTTGGTTGGATCACTGGTGCCCAAATTGTGTGTCTCCCACCTTATGGTGCTGGAAACGCAGGTCAGGGCCTTGTACGGGTAAGGCAAACACTCCAATGCGGTGCTACACATCCAGCTAAATGCTGGAGTTATTTGCTATAAAGTCCAGGCTCTGGGGAGGATACAAGGTCCCCTTCTACTTTAGCTCCAAGCCCAAGCACATGCCCTGTTTCCCTAGCTAGTTCCTAGGGCACCAATAGCATTCTCTTGTTGGCCAGATACTCTCTGTAACTAGTCCACAAGCCCAGGGTCTCACACTGCAGATGTTTTATTCCATAATCCCTCCCTTAGTCTCTTCTGGCCAAGAGAGGGTGGACTTAGTTTCACCCGCTGGCCTTTGCTGCTGTCCTGAGGAGAACAACTTCTCTTTCCGGCTCTCACAAGTGGGCCCAGCATGTTTCCAATATCACCCCAGTGTTTTCTTCAACAGAGTAACTCTGTAATGGGGCAGACTTGTTCTCTGTGTGGAAACATGTGGGTTCTTGTCAGAGGCCGTGAGAATGAGTAGAGTGAGCATGAGTGAGTTGCCCTCCACATCTGGCTTCCCTAGCTGAGCTCAGAAGGGCAGTTTCCTATAGCCTGTGTTATAAGGAGTGAGGGCCCCTCTGAGACTTTTGGGTGAGTAAGTCCCTTAAAGGAGTACACCCACCATAGACAGTGTTTTATGTCCACCCAGATTCTTAGGGAGCTATATAAAAATTCTCTTCAGCTTGAATTGTCTAGGAAACAGGGAAGAAACAAGTTTGCTTTGCCAAGTAAACTTTACTTTGTTGGAGGATTTTAAATGCTCTTAAGAAGAAATAGGGTCTTTCCTCCCCCAAAGGTTTGAAAAGAGATGGATGGCGTGGGTTTGAGGGCGGAATCCCAGTGTGGAACACAATTCCCATCCTTCTTGTCAGGATTCTTTCTTTGGCCCCATAGCTTAATAAACCAAGTCTCTGCCCTCCTGGGAATTTCTCTTGTTTTGTTTTTTGCCCCCCCCCCCCAAAAAAACCCTTCAGGGCTTTCTGAAGAAGGCGCCCTTGCCTCACTAAGCTGAGGGAGCCTTGTTGGGCTCACTAACATTCAAGGGTCTGTATTTTGTGGCAAAGCAATTAGTATCGATTCAAGTTTCATTTTGAGGGACTCACAAAGCCCTCGAGATCAGCCAGGCCTCCTTGGAGCATTGCAAAAGCAGTTTTGGAAATGTCAGATGAAGAGAACTCTGGCCAGTGAATGACAGACAAAGGACACTCAACACAAGAGATGATGGAGCCTTTAGTTTCCATTGGTTCTGTCCGGGGTCGCTGGTTGGTGATCAAGCAGGCGTTGGTTTCTCATCAGAACTGAGACTGGAAAGAGAAAGTCTGCACCAGACAGAACACAAATCTCTCTGGGCCTCCTCACTCAGACAAGACAGGCATTATCCAAGAAGAGACACTCTACCCAAACTTTCTTTCCTGCCATCCCAAGTTACTAGACTCGAGGGAAGCCCCTGTTTATGATTTCAAAGTCGGCTGTTTTGATTCTGGCCCCTAAAACCTTGCCTCCTGCCCCTGAAGATTTATTTTATTAAGTGGTCCACACCTGAAAGTAATTGAGTCTTGGCGTGGGTGGGTGGGGGCTGCAGAGTGAAGGTTGCAGCGGCAGCTCATAGCATTTGGGGAACCACCCGGTGTCCAAGTCTCTCCGCTGCACCTCAACCTTGCATCTCCCAGAGCCAGTTATTATTTTGAGGGGAGGCAGCGGGCCGCATGTGGGGGAAGGAAGGGTATGTGGGGAAAAGTGGGAGCTTAGTGTGGATGTGGTGAAGCGACTGCTTCCAGAGCCGCTCCCGCGCCTCAATGCGGGAAGGCCGGATTGCGCTGTCCCCTCCCTAGTATCCAAGCGGGCCAGCAGGGGTTCATCCGCACCGGGCACAGTTCACCTCCAAAATGGGAAAAAGAGAGATTGAGATAGATAAAAAACTTTCGAAGTTTAATGTCAACTTCAAGCTTCCATAAAATCAGATCAAAGGGAATAGGCGCTTGGCTTTCTCCGGGATCGCCGTGGGGCTCCGGGCGCTCCCTAAATTCAGCCCGCGGGGCACTCTCTTCTCTCCAGCGGGGGCCAAGGACTCGGACAAGGGCGGCGACAGCTTGGGGCCCGAGTCCGGCTAGGAAGCACGCGATTGCTACTGGGAGCAGTGCCTGTGAACCGGGGGCCGCCGCAGGGTGCCATCGGACCTCCCGGCCGGCCCGAAACCGAGGCGGCGGAGAAGTTGAAACGCGCGAGCGGGGAACGCGGCAAGGAGTCCTCCCTCTACTAACTCACGGTCGGAAGGACCCTCGAGGGTGCGTGATTCCCGCACCGGGTCCCGCTGCCACTCATTCTGGACCCAGGCGGCAGCGAGGCTCCAATAGCCGGCAGCGAAGCTCTCAATCCCGTCGGTGGTTCGTGCTGGCGACGTGGGTTCCAGTGCTTTCCGGGGACTTCTGGGGCCCAGGCTGTACGTGCGCTTTCGGTTTTTCTCTTCTATCTTAATTGTACCCTTTGATAAACATTAGTGTGTGTGTGTGTGTGTGTGTGTGTGTGTGTGTGTGTGTGTGTGTGTGTGTGTGTATGTGTGTCCCCTTTCCCTTTTTCTTTCCAAAACTCTTCGGAAAATTCTCTAAGTTGGTGACAAAATGGAGGTGCAAGCAGTCATGCGGAAACTACACTCCTTTTAAAAACAAAAACTGTGAACCTACGATCTAAGGGAGCCTTCAAAGTTAAGGTGAGGAGAACCGCAAATGGAGAGAAACATATTTTAGGAATAAACATGGAGAATTTTATTAGTAGTAAAATTATAGTCTCTTACTCGCGCCTCATATAAAAAAGAATTATAAATCGTGGACTTCTTTGCCTGTATCAGTTTTATGCACTGTAGCACTCCACCCCTCCTGACATAAAATTCCACGCTGGCAGAGCTTGCTTATAGGTGAAACCACATGTGTTTTGTGTGTGCCTGTGTGTGCTGGCACAGTAAGCTTGTGGTAATGGACAACTCTTCATGCCTTAAGAGAAGGATCGCTAACGTGCCCAGGGAGGGTCATTTGTGTTTGGAGCCTCTAGAAAATCCCCTGGACTCACAGCAGCGAATAAACCAGCTCAAAGCCCTTCACCTCTAGCCGGAAGTTATAGGAAATTCATGAGCAGAAAAGGGGACAAAAAAATTAAAAGCAAAGCAAGGTTAAGGAGAAAAGGTTATGGGGGGGGGGGGAGAAGCGCACTGAAAGACACCAAAGGAATGGAGAGTCTCACAGACAGACTCCGAAGGGAGAAGGGAATGGAGATAGAAAAAGAGGGAAGAAAAGAGAAGGCACAAATACATCAGGAGGTTTGAAGAGACAAAAGGCCCTTGCTCAAATTGGGGTTATGGTGGGGTGGGAAGCTCTGGTAGCCCGGCGCCTCCCCAGGGCCAGACGCCTCCCCCAAGGGCCCTTGGTTCTCAGGTTTCCCCGATGTAAGGGAAGTCCAGGGAAGACTTTGTGGGCACAGTCTGCTTTATACCGGATCTGATGATACTGTTCATTTGGTCTTTAAACAGTAGATTTGCAGTCTTCTGGCTGGGACGGGGGTCTGCTAGCCATCCTCGGAACCTGCAGATTGGATTGAATTTCGGCCACTTTGATGGTCCCATAATCGGCTCCCAGTTTTCCAATTTCCAGTCCCCTCTGCGGGGCTGGGGCTTGAAAGGGACTTTAAAGACTTTCCTTTGATAATGGCTCACGGTTACATATTTCCATAACAATTTTCTCTACCAGATCTGAATGTCTGATGTAGTCCCAGATGTTGTGTGTGTGGGGGGGAGCAGTCCCCTCTGTCCCAGACTGCCAGACACTTGAATCAGGGTGAACAGGCATGGGGAGGCAGACTCAGAGCCACACAGGCAGACCCTTCTCTGGCCCTTCTTCCTCAGCTAAAGCTTACTGGCAGGTCTAAGGACACATCCTCTGCTTGTGGCTCTGGCAAAGGTGGCCCCAAGATACCCCTATTCCAACAAAAGTGACCTTTCCTGAATCCCCTCCATGCTGTCTTTCTGCTTGGTGACAGTCCTGGATCCGATCAACTTAATGTCATAGGAGGTCAAATTGGTTCCAGGTGTCACTCCTGAAGCACATGACAACAGGCCTTTCTATAGATCAAGCATCTATGGGAGCACCAGAGACCTATTCTTCCTTCCCTAATATTTATTGAATGCCACTGTGGAAGCAGTGAGATGGATGCACAGAGAAGTCAGCCAACCTCCAGCTCTTGATGCTGACAGCATCTATGCTCTTGGGGAAATGAGGCAGGTACAAGCAAGGCTGAGTGAGTGTGAAGAATGCTGGAGAGAGGTGTCATAAAATGGATGAGTGTTCAAACACAGCTACTGGGAAAGCTTCACTGGAACATAGCAGTTGTTCTGGGACCAGGGGGACATTCAGGGGACTTTAGGCACGGGCGTTAGCACTGTCAGCATGGGGGGGGTGTTTTGAAGCAGAGAGACATTGTGCTTCTTAGTATCCACAGCAGATCTGGTAGCGCTGGAACATGTTCCTCTCATTTAAGTTTCACTCAACATTTGCAATCAACACAGCAGACCAGACATGTGCTGTACACTGGGGCATGGGAACAGGGAAGACAGATCCCTGCTGTTTGAACACTGTGGGCATAGAGCACAAATTCTAGAAGCTATCAGGGCTGCTTGGGCAGAGAGAGGCCACTGGGGCAGGCAGCCTTCCACCTCTGTCTCAGCTGTCCTACTTCGAGTACTTCCCATGTGAAGTTTCCTTCGGGAGAAGGCTGGCAGAAAGCAGGGAGGCTTGGCTTACAGATGAAGACAGAATTTCCCTAGTTGATAGGAGTTTGAGTGCTGTGAACAATAGCTGAGGGACTATTTAGCTAAATGCAAGTGTGAAATGTATCAGAGACCAACAATCATGATTAAGCTCTAACCCAGTTCTGGACACTTGAACTTCAACCACCACCACCACCACCACCACCACCACCACCACCACCACCACCACCACAACCACCACAACCACCACCAAAATCCAGGGCTGGAGCTAGAGAAATGACTCGGTGGTTAAGAGTGCTTGTTGTAGGGGTTGGGGATTTAGCTCAGTGGTAGAGCGCTTGCCTAGCAAGCACAAGGCCCTGGGTTCGGTCCCCAGCTCCGGAAAAAAAAAGAAAAAAGAAAAAGAAGAGTGCTTGTTGCTCTTGCAGTGGACCTGGTTTTGATTTCCAGAACCCATATGGTATCTCACAGCTACCTGTAACTACACTTCCAGGGGCATCCAACACTCTCTAGCAGCCTCTACGGGCACCAGGCACATATGTGTTGCACAGACACAGGAGCAGGCAAAACAATCATACACATAAAAGAAACACATCAGAGACAAAACAAAGCAAAGACACCCCTCCCACACACACACACATTCCCTACTCTGCTTCCCTGTCTCTTTGGCCAGTGGATAGACCATTCTGCCATGTTCTATGGCACAGTTTCCCAAGTCCCCAGCTTTCTTCCAGTCCCCAGATGGTTGGGAGTGGCTGGGTTTCAGCCATTCCTAGAATATTCAGGGGCTTCTGTCCTAATGACACTTGAAGACCAGACCCCAAAGATGAGATGACTGAACTCAGAACTCTCACACTCCTGCTCTCCTTAAATACCATGGGTCGCAATACAAAAAGCTGCCACCAGGGGGCAGAATGTGAGTTCGGGGCTCTCTTTTACGCTTTGGCCTTGGTCACTCACTGTGTTTGCAGAATTTGCCCAGAGCAGTGATTCTTGACTTGTGGGTCACAACCCCCAAAGACCATCTGAAAACAGACATTTACATTACGATTCATAACAGTAGCAAACATAGAGTTATAAAGTAGCAACGACAATACTTTTATGGTTGGGGGTCTGAACAACAGGAGGAACTGCATTGAAGGATCGCAGCATTAGGAAGGTTGAGAAGCACTGGCCTATAGCCTATTCTCAGCACTTCTCATGAGCTCTACCAAGAGGGGACACTGGAGCTCCTGCTTGCATGAAGCTTATGGTCCATTGGTGGCTTTGGTGATGCAAATCCCCTCGTCTTAGGTGGGTAGAAGTGTGTTGTAAGCAATACTCCCAGCCTCTCCCCATCCTTTTTTCACCATTAGGTTTTGCTATTCTATAGATACCTGGCCTCTCACAGTCCCACTGGCCTCCTCAGGTGCAGGATCCTTCGCTGGTCTCTGTCTTTCCAAAATGTCCTTATGTATACCTGGCATATCTACTGTGGCTCTCTGCAGGTGGGACTCTTGGTAGAGCAGGATGCTGGAGCCAAGGTCCAGATCTCTCGATTAGGAAAAGCCAAGCCATTTCCTATATCCCCACAGTCTATCTATCTATCACAAATGTTACCTTTCCCCAGACCAAAGCCGGTGCCTGCTCACAGGTCGCCTGGGTTCCACCTCGCTCCCCCCGCTTGAGAGCTCCACTCTTCTAAGGTGGGGGACTGATACTTGAGGATTAAATGTGCCTGTGTGCTTGTGAGTATGGGGAGGAGGGTAAGAAGCAGGGAGCACTGAAAGTCTAATGAGGCATTGCCCTCCTTCTGCCTAGGCGCTGTGCCCAAGACAAGAATCAAGCTCTTCCTTGTGCAGGTCCTTGTGCTAGGTCCCCACAATGAGCTGGCACAATGTGTTAGACACAGCTCTCAAAGGGAGGAAGGCCTTCTAGATGCATACCGCAGAGGCCCACAGGGCTAGGGTGAGGAGTAAGGATCCCACCTGGGCACTGAAGAGAGTGCTATCTCCTAGTTCAGGGACAGCCAGGACTGTGTTTGTCCTTTCCCCGGAGACTCCAAGTGTCTGGCAGTGGACCTGGCACACAGTAGGCATTGTATTAATACTGTGGAACGCACACAGTGGGGGAGCAGAACAGAAGTAAGAAGGCATTCAAATGAGGGAGAAGCAGGGTAGAGCTGGGGAATCCTATAGTCCCTTACCCAGGCTGTGCCTCAGATGACCCACCATTCCATTTTTGAACCCGAGAGTCCTGGTCTGGGAAGCCTCCCTGAGTCTGAGTAAACATAGATGGTTTGTCACTCTTTCTCCTTGGGAACAGGCTGTCCCTCAAGGACCTTTTCTCCCTGGCCCCCATGTTACCTCTCTTTCTTTTCTGCCAAGCAGGGTCTCCTCCAAGGTCCTCTGGGCAGAGCCCTGCCCCAGCCATGACCCCCCAGCCATGATCCCACAGTGTGACCTCAGGACTGCTCACTTCCCTTTCACTCAGCCATTCCTGATAAGAAGACTAGAAACAGGTTTGCCCTTTCACCTCTGCATATCTCTCTGAGGAGCCTGCAGGTCCCCACATCCTGGGTCACATCCTGAGAGGCCCTGTGCCTCCCCCAGGTTGTGGACCAGCATCTTTGGGGGTGTGTGGGGGGAGCAGAAGCCCCATCCCTTCTTATCTTGGTGTAGAAGGTCCTAGTGCTTGCTCCTAAGGCACAGACTAGACAGAACAGCAAGCTGGCTGATCCCTCCCCGGGTCTTTGACTGACATTCTTGATGGAATTGGCCGGATGTTTCTCCTTCATAAGAGACACAGCCTCAGGCAGTACAGCTGTGCCTTCCTTAGCCTGGCTGCAGCTGGAGGTACAGAGAGCCCAGAACCCACACTTCCTAGTTTTGGGATAACATCACTGGGCCAAAGGTCTCCAAAGAAGTGATGTGGGGGCTTCTATGAGGTCCCAAGAGGGTCAGCATGACTCATATCTGATTACCTTCTGTGATGGTCCTCCGGATTTCTGTTCATTGGGGTCTGAGGTTCCCACACTTGTGTGCTCATCGACTGATTGGCAGTGCTGGGTGGACTGCATAAATCTCAGAGCTTGCTTGGGGTCTCGCTTTGGCCAAGCGCTGTCTGAGCCAGTGTCGCACCAAAACCCAGTCCAGTTGTGGAGGCATGTACTATCTGAAGACATTGTCATCAGGAGTGGTCAGGTGCCAGTTTTACTCCTAGGGGCCAAAGCAATCTCTGCTGATGAGGGGATCTCTCTCAAATTTGCATCAGCAGGAAGATATCAGTAAGCTTTCGGCTTTGTGACCTTGAGGTGATAAGAATTGAATAGAGAATTTCTTCCTTTGGTGAACTCCCACTAGGGGGCTAATTGGCACCTAAAATGGGCATTACCCCCCTGTAGTCTTCAGGAAATAGAGAGGAAGCAAAGGACAGGTGACCATTCCTCTACACCCTGGAGCGGTTTGGGTGGTTATAACTGTGTATACAAGGATGATTCCAGGGCTATATTTGCTTCTGTATCTTTTATGGTTGTGTTTTTCAGATGTTATTGACTGAGTAGACCCTCTGTGGTTTTGTTTACATTGGAATGTGTGTTACTAACATCTTCCTTTAACCTGCTGTACACACACACACACACACACACACACACACACACACACACACAAATACATGAGAATATCTTTGGGAAGAACTTTCACATCCTTATTATAAATAGAACACGAGTAGCACTTGCCATAAACAGAACAGCTATAAAAATAAACAGGTTAACTACATAGCAGTGTCGCTGTGCTGTGACCCAGGCTGCCTTTACAAGACTTTGAGCCTCAGGTTTGCTTTCTTTTCTTAACAAGAATGTTGGTGAGTGTTAGGGGTCCCAGCCTTCGTTTGTCACACTTTTGGGGACCTGACACAGCTGTTATTTGGAAGACCCACTGTATTCTCCTTCCAAATAACTGAGGACTGGAGGGATGTGTATTCAAGGTGCCATCTAAGTGCTGGTAATCTGTTTAAGCTCCACCCTCACAGCTACCTGGGACCAGCCAGGTATGCTCCGCCCCACAGTTGCTTAGCAACAGCCAGCTTTGCCTGACTATAAAGGGGGCTGCTTGCCCCCCTCCTCTCCCTCTTTTTGCTGTTTGCTCTTCTCTGCTCTTCCCCTCTGTCCCTTCTCTCTTATACCCCTCCTTTCACCCTACGTGCCCATGACTGGCCTTTCCTCTCTTCTACTCTTCTCTCATAAAACCTCTCCACGTGGAACCATGTTGTCTTGATGTCTTCTGTCCGGATAGGGGCCAAGATTTAAACTCTAACACTAAGACTATCTCAAGTCTTTCCTGGGAGCTGGGTGGCCCTGGCTGTGCCCAGTTGTCCTTCCGTCACCACTGTCCCTCTCAGTTAACTCCTTTCAGTGCTTCACTGCAGGTGTGGCCTTCAGCATATCGGGGAAGATTGAGGAAGCCACCGGGAACAAGGCAGGAAAAGAGGCAGGTCTCTGCTGTTGACACTATTCCAACCTTGTTGGAACAACAGTACAAAGATCTTCTCCACTGGTTTTGTGGAGCCCAGAGGTTTAGCACCGTCTGGTGTTACAGCTGCTGTCTCTGTCCAACAACTCCTAGATGATAGTCTCTCATTTCCCAGAGTCCTAGGCCTAACAGACCCCCTCAGACATCACATACTAAATAAGCAAAGCCTTGATTCCATCCGGCCCCAGCTTGCTACTGTCCCAGAGCCTCGCAACCGCTGTCCCAGAGCCTCGCTGTCCCAGAGCCCACACAGCTTTTGCCATCCCCTCATACTCCAGGATCAGCCTACTTGACAGCACCTGCTGGATATATTCAGCTCCCAAAGACATCTGCGGCTGTCCTGGAACCTGGGCTGTGCAACGCCCTCTAGCTAGTCTCCCCTTCCACAAACCAAAACCAGGGTGACCTTTCAAACGCTTAAAATGGTGGTGGTGGTGGGGGCTGGGGATTTAGCTCAGTGGTAGAGCGCTTACCTAGGAAGTGCAAGGCCCTGGGTTCGGTCCCCAGCTCCGAAAAAAAAAAGAACCAAAAAAAAATGGTGGTGGGGGCGAGGGGACAGAGGCTGGAGAGGTGGCTAAGCAATTAAGAACACTGCCTGGTCTTCCAGAGGATCCAGGTTCAATTCCCAGCATCCAATGTAGCAGCTCAGAACCATCTGTAACTCCAAGATCTGACACCCTCACACAGACATACACGCAGGCAAAGCATCAATGTACATAAAACAAAAATAATTTTTAGGAAAGGTTGAAGTGGGAGTTAGCCCTGGCCACGGCTTCTCACTGCGCTCAGAGCAAATCAAAGCTCCTTCAGCCACTTGAGTCCCAGCTTCACCAGTCTGTCTTCACATCCTCTGTCCAAGGCCCAGGGTGCGTCCACTACGTGGGCCTCTCTACCACTTTCATACCCTATCTGGATTCAGGGCCTTTTGCCCTGCTGTCCCCACTGCCTGGAGCTCCCTCTGCTTTCACCCTCACATGGTTCATGCCCTGCTCTTTCTTTTTGTTTAGGCAGTTTTTAGAGAGTCCCTGAGCCACTCAAAGACAGCCCTCCCGTTTTAGTTTGCCTCATTGGTCTTATAGCTACTGACATTGTTTGTCTGAGAGTCAGTATTCCACTTTCACTTAGAAGGATAATCTCACCGTGTACAGAATTCTAGCTACCTCAGGCTGGTGCCTCAAACCCTCAGTGTCCTCTGGCGTCTGATGGAATCCTTATCCTGTTCCTCTGTGAGCAGTGTTTTCACTCTTTAGCATCTTTCATGATTTGTTCATTGTCTTGATTTCCCACATACTCAATACTGCTCAACACCGGATGCTTGTTGTATTTTGGTTTGTTTGTTTGGTTCTGGTTTGGTTTGGTTTGGTTGTTGTTGTAATAATATTATCTATTAACTTTCTTGTTGTCTTTGTCTAAATTCATAAGGATAGGGACTTTGCTTCCCAATGGCAGGAACAGTCTTAAAAGCAAGCAGCATGTAATAAATACTGGCTACATAATGCATGAATTCTAAAATATAGAGTGTCTGGTTGGTACATTTGTTGTATAAGAATACTATGCTGGGGCTGGAGAGATGGCTTAGAGGTTAAGAGAGCTGACTCCTCTTCCAGAGGTTCTGAGTTCAATTCCCAGCAACCGCTTGATGGCTTATAACCATCTATAATGAGATCTGGTGCCCTCTTATGGCATGAAGGTATACATGCAGACAGAACACTATATGTAAGAAATAATTCTAGAAGAAGGAGAAGGAGAAGGAGAAAAGGAGAAGGAGAAGGAGAAGGAGAAGGAGAAGGAGAAGGAGAAGGAGAAGGAAAGAAAGAAAGCTGTGCTGGGGCTGGGGGGATGGCTCAGTGGTTAAGGAAGTACATTCTCTGACCCGAGTTTGGTTCTCAGCGCCCACACCAGGCAGCCCACAACTCCAGTTCCAGGAGCTCTCAGAGACACCCTTACTCACCAGCACTCGCCATCTCACAGACATATATTAAGAAAAAATAAACGGGCCCCTTTAACCCAAGTTCTCAGGAAGCAGAGGCAGGCGGATCTCTGTGAGTCGAGGGTAGCCTGTTCTACCTAGTAAGTTCTAGGACAAACAGAACTACATTCAGAAGTGGTGGGGGTGAGGTGTGGGGAAGGAAAGAAAGTTAAATAGGAAAGAAGCAATGTCATGCGATGTAATTAATACTATAAAGTCAGGTTTCATTTTAGCTTGTTGGAATTTAGTTACTTTAAAAAACATTCATTTTTTTTCTTTTGTTTTTTTAGGAGCTGGGGACCGAACCCAGGGCTTTGCACTTGCTAGGCAAGCGCTCTACCACTGAGCCAAATCCCCAACCCTCATTTTTCTTTTTTAAATGTCAGTACTTTGTAGCTGTCTTCAGACACACCAGAAGAGGACATTTGATCCCATTACAGATGGTTGTGAGCCACCATGTGGTTGCTGGGAATTGAACTCAGGACCTCTGGAAGAGCATTCAGTGCTCTTAACCGCTGAGCCATGTCTCCAGCCCATTGCTTTCTTTTTATATGAAATGGTCAGCCAGACTGGGTTGGAATCATAATCACAGCAGTGACTAAACATTCTCTGGGTAGCTGTGATAGCCACACTTTTTAGCATGCTTCACGTGTGTAATCTCACTTCATGCCAGTACTCTTGAGGAAATGGAGGCAGAGAGAGAGAGAGAGAGAGAGAGAGAGAGAGAGAGAGAGAGAGAGAGAGAGAGAGAAAGGCACTTGTCTGGGGTCACACAGTATAAAGCAGAACTGGAATCTGAAATGCACTCCCTCTCATCGCTGCTTCGGTTATCTCCTCACTGAGGACTGAGCAAAGTGTACGGACCCTGAGCACACAGCCGAGTCTGCTTTCCAGCCCTGGAGCTGGAGCCTGGCCTGTGCCCCTCAGGCTTCCTCAGGCTTCTTTCAGTCCTTTGTCTCCAGGTCTTCAGAGTGGCCCTGGCTTCACCTCTACCAACACAATACCTCCTCCTCTTGTTCCCTTTTTAAAAAGTGCTTAAATGCCATTCTTTTAGGTGCTATTTAATGTCCATTCTTGAGTAAATTAAAAATGAGAAAACTAAAACACTTCTGTGACTTTTAAAAATTTTTTTGTATTTATTTAATGTATATGTATAATGTAGCTGTCTTTAGACACACCAGAAGAGGACACCAGATCTCATGACAGATGGTTGTGAGCCACCATGTGGTTCCTGGGAATTGAACTCAGGACCTCTGGAAGAGCAGTCAGTGCTCTTAACCACTGAGCCATCTCTCCAGCCCCACTTCTGTGATTTTTTTTATTGGGAACAGCAAGTTGGGATCCCTACCTGGACTTTGCCTGGTCTTTGTGTGAGGCAGAGTGACTTTCTTTTGTATAGCGTAGAGGTGCTGCTGCTGGCTGCTGAGGTCAGAAGTCCCAGGCTGCCTACCTGGTACCTGAAACTGTCCAGAGCCTTCTGGGGGTCTCTAGCTAGACTCCCTCTATTCCTACCTATATGTATGTAAGCCACTCACCACTGTCCCGAAGCCCTGACTCCATCTACATCACCATCGACATGTGACCATCTCCGCCCTGTAGTCCAGTTCTGACTGCCTTCTATGGCTTTCTTGCAACAAGAATGACCCTTCCCCACATAAACAGGGCCTGCCCCAACCCCTGGACTTCCTCTTTCTCTTGCATGGGGCTAGGTTGGGCCAATCCAGGACTGAAGCCTCAGGGATGATACAGCCTGGGGATGAGAACTGACATCTGGGGGAAAGGTTGCTGTGCAGAAAGGAGAACAATCCACACGCATTTCTTTGCTCCTGAAGGCCTAGCATGCTCTGCGGCCTTGGTCATTCCATCCCCCAGCCTCCCTAACACAAGTATCCTTCCCCATGGAGCGAAGTGGAGGACACCAGTAACAGCAAGACTATCTGAGAATAGTTGCAAGACCCTCCCACTTTCTATTACTTGCCCCCAAACTTCTCCCAGTTTTCCCTCAAAGTCTTTGGAACACTCAGAAGCACCTGGGAGCCAAGGCATAGGCTAATTTTGAAAAACTCGACAGAGAAGACAGACAACAGAGAGTTGGGATGGTACACAGACACAGGGTGAGGACACAGTGCAAGCTGCCTCAGATCCAGTTGACAGGGTCAGCCAGAGAAGACATGACCCCGCCCCAGGTCTCTGGGGCTCCTGGAAGATGCACAAGGCTAGGGGAGCTCCAGCGTTCCTCTTGGAGATGGCTGGGGGAGGGTAACTGTATAACTTTGGGAATAAGAAGGGGTCTTGTGGCCCTTGGACAGTGATGGTCGTATGGACCATAAACTCCATTGTTCTCCAGGCCCTTGAAGGAGAGACCAGAAGAGGCAGGACAAGATGGAGACTAGGGTTCCCTGGCTTCACGGTCAGGACCTCCTCAGATCTACAGCTATCTGGTTTGCTCTCTCACCCTCAGAACTTCACAAACTCAACTCCACAGTCTTCAGCTTTCCCTATTCCTGGTCTTGGGGCCCTTCCCTTGGTGTCAACAGCAATTTCCTGACAGGCCTGGTGACAAGAGCCTGAGCTGGCCCAGGGGAAACTCAACGCCATGGTGTCAGCAACGGGTGTCTTTCAGTGTCTGGGGAATGGGGCTGATACTTTACAGAGCCTACGAGGGGCTGGAAAACTGCCACCACTCCTCCCCCACAGCTACCCTGCCATCCTGCATTCTTTCTGCACCCAACTACCCTCATGACAAGACCCTGTTCATAACAGGACCAAGGATGGAAAAAGTTACCCACGTCTAGAGCAGTGCCTGGGATAGAAGTATCGTACCCTAGGAGGTTGTGTGAAGATGCTGCACTGGGACCAGCAGGATGGCCACAGTTGCTTCCCTCTTCTGACATCTTCACTGCAGACCCCATGGATGGCCACACCCAACTCCTCTGCCTCTACTTTGCCTTGCTGACTGGGTGTGTGGGCAAGTTCCCTTCTTGGATGCCAGGAGGATCCAGGGGGGTGGTGGATGAGGTGCCCTTCTTTTCTCTGTACCCTCAGGTCAGCAGAACTGTTTCCCTGGGACTGGTCCTTGAGTTGACACTACTTGTATCCATAGTCCCCTGTCTTCTTTTCTGTGGCAACTGAAATGCCATCCATGCCTGAAACTGTGCCCGATACCGGACAATCCCAGAGGACCGTGACACCTGGAGAATCAGATTGGGAAATTTATATGATAAAGGGAGTTAAAGACTGGGACTGAGAAAACACAGGCTTGGGGGCCAAGCATTCTCCCTGCAAAAATGTGCCCAGAGGTTAGGACGAGTTGTCAACAGCATGCAAAACAGTGTTTGCATCACAGATCAGTTTCTTCAGTCCCGATTGCCTCTTCATGGGACAGAGGCAAGAGATACACAGGAATGCGTATTTGCCAATGTATTCACCACATGTCCTGGATCGTGTGTGTGTCCTCACCCTTGGCTTGGGCAGGGGCTATGTAAGCTTGCTGCAATAGATCGGATTGACTGACCACAGGGTGAGATGATACACAATGGGAGGAGACAGAGAAATGGAGCTTGGAGACCCAGCTAGAGGGTGGAATGATAGACAAGTAGTTGTGGGTTTGTTCTGTGTCCTGGCTAACGTCCACGCTAGCTCTTTTCTTGTGGTCAGCAAGACTCTCTGTTCTGTTACCGACAGAACTTCTGACCCATAGGGCTGGCGGCCTCCTCATTAAGTTTTGGCCCGGAGCACAGTTGTGTGCTCTAAGTTTGATCCCCCTACGCTTAGTTGCCCTGCAGACCTGTGGATTCCGCTGCTGTTCGGAATCTCAGGAGAGCATCTCCTAGAAGCTGACTCCCATTCTGTAGAAAAGAAAATGGAAGTCAAACCGGCAGCAGTTTGCTCCAGCCCTGTCCAGCTGTCTGAGGTTCTAGACCCCCAGCCATGCAATCCAAGTCTCATGAAGGGCATTAGCCAGTGTTTGCAGCATGTGGAACCCCGTGCTGTGTCTCAGTCTGGTTAAGATAATATAATTGTTTCCAAACTTGTGGGGTTAATGGACCAATTAACAATTTTAATGGAAGGATGGATATAGGTGTGATAATTTTTACTTAGCCAGGACTTCCTTGAATTCCTGCCTTCTTCATGCTATGGAATAGGAAGCAGCATTTTAACTTGTTAATGGCTGGTTAAACCTAAAAACTTTAGAACAAAAGTGTAGCCATGGGGAGGGAGAGGCGTTGGGGGATGTTGGCCTGGAAACCAGGAAAGGGACTAATTTGAAATGTAAATAATACCCAATTTAATAAAGATGAAAAAAAGATCTGAACAACAAACAATTAAAAAAAAAAGTGTAGCCATATGAATTTGCCACTTGCTTCTTTCTCCTTCACTTCCTACCCCCAAAGCATCATTAGAGATCAAAACCCTCCCTTGGATCTGCCCCAAGAGCCCTATGCTCCCAGAACCTGTGGTCCAGAGTGTTAGAGGATGGAGAAGGGGCAAATCCAGCTACCCTCCTCAGTCTAGGGTGGGGACTATGGGCAGTCCTGTCTCTTTACTCTCAAAGCTTGCTCTTTTCTCCTTCCCCATCCTTTCAGTCACCCACCCCACCCCCGGGTCCATCTCCTCTCTCCTTAGCTGCCAGGGATCAGACCCATAGACGATGTCTCTGCCCCACATACTCCTGACTCAAGATGGAAACACCACCCACCCCAGCAGGCTTGTGCTGGGCTCTGGCTCTGGCCGAATTGCCTGTTCCCCCCCCTGGGTTCTTTCACTTGTGTACTAGCCAGAGGCTACTCGGCTCCCAAGAAGTTGGAGTCAAATACCCCGAGCCTCGAGCCTCGGACACTGTGGCAGCTTCTTCCCTCACTGTCAGACCTGAGACTTATCCCCTGGTCTCTCTGAGCTCTTGTGTTGGCTCATGGGCTTATGGAAGAAAGTAAACAGTTATAGCCCACAAGGACTTCTTAAGATGTTGGTGGTAAACATGGCTGGGAAGATAGCAAAAAACCCACTTTGCAAGCTTAAGAACCTGGTTTTGATTCCCAGAACCTTTTCTTTTTCTTTTTCTTTCTTTTTTTTTTTTTCCCGGAGCTGGGGACCGAACCCAGGGCCTTGCGCTTCCTAGGCAAGCGCTCTACCACTGAGTTAAATCCCCAACCCCTACCTTTTCTTTTTCTTGAGAGAGGGCCTCACTATGTAGTTCTCTCTGTCCTGGAACTCACTCTGTAGACCAGGCTAGCCCCAAACTCACAGAGATCCATTTGCCTCTGCATTCCTGGCTGCTGCTGCTGCTGCTGCTGCTGTTCCTCTTCTTCATCCTCTTCCTCCTCCTCCTCCTTCTCTTTCTTTTTTTAAAAGACAGACATTGTGGTGATCTCATTGTTGTGGAGGTAGAGACAAGAGACAGGTAGATTTTTGGGACTCACTGGCTAACCAGCCAATCTAATCTACTTGGTGAGCTCCAGTCTAGCAAGAGACCCAGTTTCAAAACCAAACCAAACCAAAACAAGAAACAAACAAAAAGCTAAAACCTACCAGCTAATTAAACAAAAACCAAAATTAGTAGTGTTGGCATCAGAAGCAAGCCTCTGAATCCAGTGATGATGTCACCCACAGGCAACGGGGACCCACACGTCTGTTGCCATGGTATCACCATACATTCCCAGCGTCCACCTGCCCTTACCTGTGTGTGGTTATGCCATGGCCCAAATAAAAGGCAGAACCCACTGACCTTCGCTCTCTTTTTCCTTCTTCTTTGTCACCGCCCCCTCCCTTCCCGTGGAACTGTGCTGGCCTGGTATGATCTGTCTGATGAGCCGCCATTCTAACAGAAGAAGTCTAAAGAATTGACACCTGGCTGGGTGTGGTGGTGCACATCTTTAATCTCAGCACTTGAGATGCAGAGGCAGGGAGTTCTCTTCGAGTTCAAGGACAGCCTGGTCTACACATTGAATTCCAGGACAGCCAGACCTACTTGGTGAGACCCAAACCAAACCAAACCAAACCAAACCAAACCAAACCAAACCAAACCAAACCAAACCAAAAACAAAATCCCCAAACAAAAAACAAAGATTGACACTTGAGGTTGATCTCTGCCACACACACACACACACACAAACACACACACACACACACACACACACACACACACGCACGCACGCACGCACGCACGCACGCACGCACACGCACGCACACACACACGCACTCACATAAACTTGACAGGCTCTTGACTCGCCTTTGGAACTCTTCTGTATCCCCAACCTCCAGGTCTCTATCCAGCCTGGTTTGTCCCCAGGAATGGCATTTTCCTTCCAGACTCTTGCTTGGCCAGGCCTTTGTTCTCTTGAGCTCTCCATGTCCTGCTTGCCTCTGTCTAGTGCCTCCTGCCTGATGCATCTACTATTAGCATTTTGCTACTTGAATGGTGGCATGTCTGGGCACAAAAATGTCTCACTGCCATTTGTTTGGGTTCTGTGGTAGCGCTGGCATGGGTCCTTCTTCACTGGGCAGTGAGTGAAGAATACTGGCTGCTCTTCCCTCTTTCCCACCATCCCTCGCTTTGGAAGCTGGGAGGAAGGCCCTCTTTTGAAAACATTTTCTGTTGTTTCCTCTAGTCTCCAGTTCATACCATCCCTTCCCCTCCCCCCAGGCTCCCTGCCCCCTCACCCTAGGATGGGGCTGTAGGCAGCCCAGCCTCTCCCTAGCTCTCACGTCTCAGGAAAAGCATCTCCTCCCTCCTTCCCATCCTTTTCATCCTCCTGGGCCCCAGGTCCTCTCCCTCTCCCCTTATCTGCCCGGATCTGACCTGCAGATGCTCTCTCTGCTCTGCATGCTCCTGACCCCAGGACGGCATCATAGCCCAGCCTGTCTGCCCCCAGGGGCCAGCCCCGGCCTGCTCACTCGCCTTCCCTTTAGAAGCCCCCGAGTCTTGAAGCTGATTAAAACAAACACAGCTCCTATTTTTGTTCTTAATCCAATTCTGTGCTGTGCTAGGGTCTAGGAGGGAGGGTAGGATGACGGGAAGAGCCCAGGAGTTAGACAGACTCCTTGGTAGGCAGAGACAGGAAGAGGGCCCACAGCTAGGTAGTAAAGGTGGTGAATTCCCAAGATGGCAGCCTCCTCAACCTCCTGACTGGAGATATATGCTTGGCAGGTTTTTTTTTTTTTTTTCTTTTCTCCCCCACCAGCAGGCCCTCTGCTGATAGACTGACTGGCTGGACAAGGTCAAGGCTGGATCTGGACACAGGTGTGAATCAATCAGGCATTCTGTCTGTCTTCAAGTAGGGGAGAAAAAACTTTCAGGGGTTTAAAAACCCTAGCCCTCAAGAGGAGACTGGGCTTCTGGCTTTCGAGGAGGGGGAGGGGCGTTTTCTCTGTGTTTGCCACAGGTATATGTTTTTACCCCCAGTAAAGGCCTTTAAGAAACTGTTCCTTCTGTCTGCAGTGCTTGGGTTCCCTGCTGCTACCTGTTGAGCTTCAGACTTCCCCAACCTTTTAATTCTCTAACTGGCAGGGAAAATGAACCCGATCCAGACCCCTAGACTGTACCATTTCAAGACCTCTAGACTCTGTCGACAGAAACACATTTTTTCCTGCCATGCCAGAGGGTAGAGCCAGGACCCAGTCCCCAGTGTCTGTGGGGACCATGGTGTAAGTGGAGTGATGACAGCAGGAGCATGGGGTGGGGGAAGGGGAGAGGGAGGGCGATAAGGGGCTGGGAGCTGGGCAGTGGTAGAGGGGTGGGCCCTTCCTGGGCTGGACTCTAGTGCAGGTCCCAGGAAGGGTGAGAGGACCAGTGGGTCAGAAGTTCTAGAGGTCTTCCCAGAAGGGGAGGTGACAGACTCTTCAGGAAACAGCCAGAGCAAGGGGGAGGGGGCACACACTCCCAATAGAGGCCTTTATTCTCCCCAGCTCAGAAACAAGACAGAATCTCTTGTCTCAACAGAGTCCTTCCCATGACATCCCCCATCAGCACTTGGCCTTGGTGCTTCTCAGGGTCACACAGACCCACACTCGTTCTGTGGGCACCTTCTAACCTCACAGGCAAGTCTCCCAGACTTCTTCAAACTACAGGCCTGTTTTCCCATTTTGTACTTCCTGATGGAGGGTCCTGCTACGGATGGAAGGGAGCCTTGCGACTGTGCCTGTGCTCTGAGGTTTGAATGTTGTACTGGCCACTTGCTAGCTGTGTGATGTGGGCAACTCATTTAATCTCTGGGTAACCCCAGTTTCCTCGTTTGTAAAGCAAGGACTGAGGTAGTACCTACATTATAAGGTTATTGTGAGGAGAAGCACTAAGGAAAATATTTGCACTTTGATACTGTACTGAGTAAGCCACCTATGTGACATAGCCCGTGGCGTATTCTAGCTCAGTGGTTCTTAGCTGCCCTAACATGGAGACCCTTTATATAGTTCCTCATGTTGTGCTGACCCACAAACATGAAATATTCATAAATGTAACTTTTGCTACTGTTATGAATTGTGATATAAATATTCGTGTTTTCCAATGGTCTTAGGAGACCCCTTCGAAAGGAACATTCAACCCCAAAAGGGGTCGTGACCCACAGGTTGAGAACCTCTGGCTTAGGACTTCTCTCTAGCTCCAGGGCCGGAACCTCTCTGCATTTAGTGCCAAGATCCTACAAAAGATCTCTGAACTAGCTGGGTTCAGTAGACCTATGAGTTTATGTTTTATTTTTTGAGAGGTAAAATGGTGCCCAAGATCCATTACGTTCCAGTAGTGACAGCTTGACTGCCCGGCCTCCTGTGACGTGGCCTGAAATACTTCTCCCACCAGAATTGTTACCACAGAGATGTTTTCTGGGACCCTCCCAAGACCCTTCCTGGGGAGGCTGCCCAGGTCATAGGATGGGTGGCTGATTAGCCTGATGGTGTTCATTCTCAGTGCCTTCCAGACCGGAGAGGCCTCTTCCTCCTCCTGTGCCCCATGCTCACGTGGCTTGGGTTGACTATCCCTGCCCAGAGATGCATCAGTGGGTCAGGGGAAGGAGGGCTATAAATGGCCTATAAAAAGCTTGGGCCCCCTGTAAACACAGAGCAGGGGTCTTTGAAAGCCCAAAGCACTTTTATGTGCTAGTTAAAGGGCCTTCCTGTTGTGTCGCCAGGATTTACGGGAGGTGGGGAGGTAGGGGGCAGTGAGGCCAAGTGCAGCCTTCATCCACTGACACATTGACTTCCAGAGGAAAGGGGAGGAGGGGAGGACCTAGGAGCATTCCACTTCAGGCAGGGACACCATACCTTGAAATCCCGAACCAGCCTGTAACCCCCATCCCCACCCAGGAGGGGCAGTGACTGAGGCAACAAGATGAATCCACTGCCACAGGGAGGGAAGGAGGTCCAAGACACGGGCAGAGCTCACAGGATAGTCGAAACTGCACAGACTGCACTGTGAAGACAATGTTTCACAGGGGATAGTGTTTCAAGGCCCCTGCCCGTGCTCAGGTTCAAATGCCAGCACTGAGGCACCCCTGGGAGCATCAGCTCCATCACAACCCATGAGTAAGAGACTGTCAGCCTGCCTTTCTGTAGCACCCAACGGAAATGTGACATTTGTGTATTAAACCTACAACAAAAGCCTCAAGATTAACAAGCTATTCTATTCCCTCTTGGAACACTGAGCTAAGTCATCTTTTTCTCTCTGGCAGAAGTGGGCTCAGCCTGTAGGAACTGGGGCGAGTCCCTTCCTGACCCATGTGGAAGAAGGGAGATGCTGGTTCTCACTCTTCCACAGCACTTTGTGCTAACACATTCAAGGGCCCGTTGAAGCATCAGTTCACGACTCAGATCATAGGTGCCTGTGTACAGGATGAGGAAGGCATCTGCCATTCATTGGTGGTCTGGAGACAGGCATCAAGCTGGTGGTTGCCCTGTTTCCATCCATCTTCCTGACTCCTTGTGTGAGAGACTCTATTCAGCTCACATAGCTGGTGTCAGAGGGTGCACATTGACTTCATCTCTGAGGCTTGCACCTCATCCCTCTGCTGGTTCTTGCTGCCTGTGTCGGGACTCACTCCATCCTCTGTCTGTCCCTCCAAGGAAGCAGCAACCATAACCACCCTTAGGACCGGGGGTCCCTGGCTCGGTTTCCAGACGGAAGAATTCCCATATTGAGCTCCCTGTGATCCTGTCCCTCGTCTCCGGGTCTGAGGTGCTCCGGGGGTCCCAGGCCTCTGACATTCTTCTCCAAAGCTGCTGTGCTCTCCTCTGCTCCTCTGCGACCCTATTGAGTTTCCTCAGGGTCTGGCCAACCAAACACTGCCATATGGGGGAGAGTTACATTTCCTGTATATGTGTCAAAATATCTGAGCGGATGTGAAATAGATCAGACATGTATAAAAATAAACCTTTACAGGGTGACTGACTACTCCCCTCCAGGGGGAACCAGTGGTTCACTTTTCATCTGGGGCCCAGAACCTTGGCTGGGGTCTTAGGGACCCCTCTCCACATGTGACTCCCTATGGCCATCCTGATTCAATTCTTTGGGCTTAGGGCCAGCTTCTCTCCTGTTGGCATTCTCCCCAGGGGTCCTGGTTATGGAATCCCCCTCCCCAGTAGGCTGACAATTAGCAGGGCACCTTCCTGGGCCCCAGTCTCTTACTCTTTTAGCTCCCCCTTTTCTCTAACATC
Source organism: Rattus norvegicus (assembly GCF_021556685.1). Taxonomy (NCBI): domain Eukaryota; kingdom Metazoa; phylum Chordata; class Mammalia; order Rodentia; family Muridae; genus Rattus; species Rattus norvegicus. The sequence continues at coordinate 197,337,861 of NC_141535.1, read as the reverse complement.
CTGTGACAGTATAATTCAGGGTCCCAGTCTTGGCTGGAGTAGGACCACCCTATCACCTCCTCGTATAATCAGAGCACACAGTGAACACACATTAAATACTCTTTACCTACTGTGTGAGCCCTTCTGTATGAATCCTGCTTATATTCTCTACTAGGGCTTCTCAAGGTTCTGTATTGCTGAGGCCATCTTATCTCCCTGCTCCCTGCTAATTCAGCATCTTCAGGGACTAAGGCTGGCTCTCTTTATGGCTGCGAGTGGTCAGAACCAACCCTGCATTCTTAGCACCGTTATCAGAAATGTGTCACTAGCTGTAACCCTGGATTTTGTACTCACCCCATTTGCTCTTGCAGGGAGATGGGGAGAAGGCGTCAAGGGAGAAGATGCATAGTGGTTTGGGACAGCTCAGGTGACCTGGAGCAGTCAACCCTGGGACTTCTACCATTCATGAGCCACTGACTCCTATTAAGCCAAGAACCTAGGCTTAACCCAGCAGGGAGTAGGAAGGAATGTCTCAGGGCTAGAAATCCCATGTGTAATACCCAAGCTCAGTCCAAACCTGTCCGGCATGGAGAGATACTCAGCTTTCTCACCTGGGTACAAACGAGCAGGAAGGAAACTCAGGGTTGCCTTGTCTGCCTCTCCCACTCAGCTTGCTAACCCCAAGGGTAATACTGCAGACGTTCCTGTCCCAACTGAGCCTGACATCTGATGGACAGCTGCCACCCGACCAGGTAGCCAATGAGCTTTGGAACTCAGCCCAGTTTAGTCAGGCTGTCCGGTCCCTGGCCTCCTACTCACTCCAGTTGAGTAGGTCTTATCTAGACCAATTGCAAATTCTAGAGATGAACTCAAGCCCTCAGTTACCCAATCTGTGATCTTGGATCTGGATCTTGAGGGTGAGAGGGAAGACACCCTTCTAGTTCTATGGGCATCTTTATCCTTGATTTTATGATAACATTCACCAAAGATTCATGATAGAATTCCCGCGGCTCTGGCTGATGACATAGTCAGGTTTCCCACACTCTTCCACACGTCCTCGGCCAGGTTGGGCCCTCAGCCAGGATGCTCTTGTTGCCTCTATGACTCCTTCAGCTCTTCCCAAGGCCCCTCCCAAAAAAAGCCATCTGATTTGCCCACCCCACACCCTTTGCTGTTAGCAGTGGCTTCCTTTCCCTGGTGGTAATTTAGTTACTGAAGTGTCAGGGTTATGTGTTCCCTCAAAATATGTGCCTGGCTGACCTCTTCTTGGCCCAGAACCCTGTTCAGTGTGGACCCTTGTATCTCTGCCCCAATCATGACTGATAAGGGCTGAATAGTCTGTGAGAGGTGGGGTCTCAAGTCAGGATAAAGCTCTGTACCTGATTGAAGTCCAGTCCTGTGTGTGCAGGCTTCACAATAGCTTGGTTGGCCATAGCCACTGGGGCTGGTCAGGGAGGTCGCCAGTGACATCTAGTGGCCACAGTCAGATGTCACAAGGTGGGAGTTGTGTTTGGCTCTGGGACCAGGCTTCCAGCCTGCTCCAGCAGGTTGCAGACAGTCCTCTGACTTCTCTAGGGTACTGGGACAGCAACATGGGGCAGGGCTAAGGTTGTTAGGTGTGAGAATGGAGGTCTGGACGTACACCAGGCTGCTCACTGCCAGCAGAAGCTTGTCTTTCCCTTGCTCTCTCCCATCTGTGCCCCTCTGGGCTCTTGTAGTCCCATGAGATCTGCCAAGGTCCTCTTGCTCATAGAGTCCCCTAAAGAGATGCCTGTCCTAGAGAGAGCTAGGTTCATGGAGTGCAGAGCAGCCTCTCCTAGCGACAGCTAGATAGCTATGGAAGACAGCACAGGATAGCTCTGAGGGTGGGCCTTGCCACAGGGTTGGGGACTTAGTAGCACTGGGCTCTCCTGGGCCTTATACCATGGCGCTTGAGATGTGCTTCCGAGTGCTAAGGTCCCTGAGTGGAGGAGGAAGGGCGTAGTCTCTCAGCTCTACCCTGAGATGAATAGCTTCCCAGACAGACCTCACTTTCTCTGACAACCACGAACTTTTCCTTCTCTAGGGAGAGGGAAGAGGATGGCATTCTCACGGGGGCAGCCCGCCTGCGTGCTTGTACTTCACAGGAACTACTTCTGCCTGCCCTGCTTCTCTCCCCCTTTCCTCTTTTTTATCCCCCTTCCCTTGTGCCCCTCCCTGGCCCACTCCTTGGGGCTCCCCTGGGTAAATATTTCCTCTGCTGGCTTTTTTTATACGTGTCCTCTTCCTTATCGCTTCTGGCTGTTTCTAGGTCTTGCCTTGCCTTTCACTTGCTCCCTCATCCCCGGCACCCCCTTCAAGGCTGAGGTGACATCATTCGAGTAAAATAACAACACTTCATTGGGGAGGGGGGAGTCAGGTGGACAGAGACTGTAACTTATTTCCCCCACAAGCCTTCCTACAGAACAGGAGAGGAGGCAGCATTGAGTTTCCTGCACTCTGGAGCCCCTTGGCTGTCACTAACTTTCCTGCTCACCCCATCTTCCCCTCTGAGTTAGGACCGGCCTGCGGAAGACTGCCCCGCCCACCCACCTATACAGGTAGGAGCACACTGAGACTCACTGCAGGCACACTTCCAGGGACCGTGGGGCCTTTCTCACTCTTACATAGGGACAAAAGGGGCTCTCATTTCCATCTGTCAGTTGAATGTCACATTTAATATCTCTGTGGGTCGGATGCTGTGGGTTCACACCTCAGCTTCAGAAGGATGCTGGGAAGGGTCATCCTCCTGTTGGCTAGACTGAAAAATGAGATCTGAGGGTTAACCCATTAAAGGCAGGCCCCAGGCCGGCTGGTGGACAACTGATCTAATTTTATGATTACCAAGGTTCAGTTAGCCCACACAGGAGCACTGGAAGAGCTCAGAAACCTGGATGCTCAGGCCTGTGCATGGCTCCCACCCTGCCCATCTGCCCCTCAGACATTGCACTGGTCCCCAGGGATGCCGATAGCGTTTGCAGTGTTTGCAAGAGAGATCTGAACCCATGGCTGTCCATATTCTCTGCACACATTCATTCCTTTCCCAAGTCATAAAGCCCACTCATTCTAGCCGATCTTCCCCTCCAATTATGACAATCGTTGTCTGATTGCGTGCTTTGATTGCACAATTATATTTTATCATGTTAATTGCATAATTAAAACAAGCAACTACATGGGGGGAGGGGAATCTTGGAATATTTCCTAGCTCCAAATGAGATTCCATTACCCAGACAGGTGCTTCTGTCCCCTTTGGGAGGGGGCTGGAGATTGAGGAACTCCCATTTCAGGGATTGAGTAGTGACCATTTCTCTCAGACATTGCTAATTCAGTTGTTACTGTCTTCATGGCTCTAAAGTCTCTGTCAAAAGGTACACCTGCCTACACATAGTCACAGGCTATGGAGAGCTGGGCCTGTGTTACGGCTTCCATGTGCTTAGAGTCTGGGGAGCCTGACCCAAGTGGTCATCTCCAGAGACTTCTCATGTCTGGGGCAGCTCAAGCCTGGATGAATGGGCCTTCAGAGGAGGGGCCAGAGGCAGATGGCTGATGAGCTCCATGTTCCCAGCTCCCTTTCGTCCCCCAGAACCCCTGAGCTGGATCAGACTGTACCTCACTTTCCTTTGTCCCCTGTAAAGTTCACTCGGATTTTGCCGTCCAGAAAGCCTTTGTAGTTAGTTCTGCTGGGGTAACTACCATAGGATGACTCCAATCTTGTCTGTCCAGTGATTTGTTCATCATTGGGTCTTCCTCTCAAGGGACTGAGGACTCTTAAATGGCCCTTCAGAAACCTTGCTTCCTCCCTTCATGTGCCCAGATGCCTGCCTGTCCACCATGGAGCCCACAGCCCCTCCCACACTGTGTGCACACTTGCAAATTCAGATTTATTTCCCATCCGCCAGGGGAGCTGGTTATTTAAATAAGTGTTATAGAAGATTCCTTGGTAAAGCCTGATATCACCTTCTGGTTTATTTTCTATATAATTTTGGATTTTCATCTTTCTAGGGGGAGGGGAAGGGTAAAGGAGAGGCTGCAGGCAAGTTTATGTCTTTCTACAGCCTATGTACTTGGGTCCTGCATGGCTTGTGTGTCTAGATTGGATCTCTTCTACTAATAAATGTGTGTTTAGGGCTATCTGTATATAAAACTCAGTGTACTGAAGGCATGGGTATCACAGTGGATACTATTGAGCATCAGAGGGAGGGATAGGTATGTATGCTGGGTGTCCTAACCACTGGAAAAATGGTTGCACAGAGGGATGTAGGGTCACCTTTGTCCAAGACTGGGGAAAGCAGAGAAGGCTTCATGGAGGAGGCGATTTTTAAGGCAAGCAGGGTTTGCAGGGTGAGTTGGTAGAGTTCAAATGGGGAAGCAAGCAGGAAGAAAGGCAGGTTCATGTGGCTGGAGTGAAGGGTGGAAGTGGGGCTGTGATGAGACTGGGGTGATAAACCAAGGGCCGAGCCAGGAAGGCCTTAGGGCCAGGCCAGGAAGGTTTGCTTTAATCTAAAAGCAAAGTAAGCTTCCAGGACTTGGAGTAACTTCAGGGCTGCCCTTTGGCCATGGAATGAGTGGGCTTAGGGTGGTACCTGGTCTGACAGGAAAATGAGTCAGAGCAGTGGCTGTTGGGAGTAAAGAGCCTACATCACCAGGGCTAGCCGGGAGCACGGGAGAGCTGATCTCTGGGGGAAGTTTTGGGAGCAGGAGGAATAACAAGAGGCTCAGTGGCTGGGATTCCTGACCTGTGAGTGCTGTGGACCAGAATCTGGGTCATGTGCCAAGAGTGAGAATACAGGGGTGGGAGAAAAGATATAGGTGACTGTCCGGGCACCCATGGGCATTCCTCTCAGCTGCTGTTAGATGCCAAGGGGATGGGAGTAAAGGTTGAGCAGCCTTGGGACAGGGTTGGAGTTGGGTGCTGTGAATGGGCAGGCTCAGGAAAGCCGTGGTTATTGTCATCAACATTGTCATCCTCTGTAGGGTCAGGGCAGTGGGAAAGCAAAAGAAGTCAGGCGGGGACTGAGGAGGAGAGGATGAAGGAAAGCACAGATGTGGGCGCTGGGAAGACCTGTGGGAGTCTCTGATGCAGTTAGCATACCCACTAGGGATGTTAGCTCTTTTCTAGGCCACTTGCTTCTCATCCAAAAAAGTACCATCCTTTAGGGCTTGTGACAACACCTGCCAAAGGTTTGGGCCAAGATCAACAATGTGTTGCAGTGAAACTTGCCAAATGCAACACTCAAATGCCCAACACACACTCCGTTTCTTATGTACCTCTGGCTCCAGAGTTTGCTCAGAGCTGGCCTGACATGAGGAAGATTCTGAGATGTTTTAGGGGGGAAGGCGGGTCACCATAAAGACACAGCTATGTGACTCTTGCTATAGGATTAAATGAGCCTACACCTTCCCCTCCCGCAAAGGTAGGCATCATCAAAGTACCTCATAGGATGTGTGGATTAAGTAGAGGCTATGGATACAAGACAGACACTGTTAGTGGCTCTCCCCTAGTTCTCCGTGTTGGTTTTCCTGGGGCTCTGTGGTTTCTCCAGCTGACACTGAGAGAGCGAGAAAGTACCTAAGGCATGTGCTGAAAGCGTCGGCGGCCATGCTGCTGGGATGGTGCCTTTCCCTGTTCTCTCTCTGTTCCAGCTCTCCTTTCTCCTAGGCCTACATTTTCTTTCCTGGTCATCCCCCTGTCTCCCAACCCTGTCCTTCTCCTTCTCTTTTCTCATAAAGGAAAGATGCTTCACACCCACAATGCTCCTCTGATGTTCCTAAAGTTCTGCTCTGGAAAGGAGCTCTCCTGTGGCATTATGACATCACTGTGCATTAGCTAGTGGCTGCCCACGTGGCCTGGGCCCTTGTCCTACTAGGAGCAGTGACAGGGTCACCTATCTGGCCCTATACCTTCAGGGGAACTCTCAGAGCATGGATCCCTCCTGATTCCTCTCTGGCCCCAATGTTCCTTACGGTCAAGCTGCTCTTGGGCCGAAGATGCAGCCTGAAGGTATCTGGAAAAGAAAGTGTGGCCACGCTGAAGAAGCTGGTTTCTCAGCACCTGCAGGTGCCAGAGGAGCAGCAGCACCTGCTGTTCCGAGGCCAGCTCCTGGCTGATGACAAATACCTCTCGGATTACAGCATTGGGCCCAATGCCTCCATCAACGTCATCATGCGGCCGCAGGAGGATGTAGCACTGGACAAGACCCATCAAACCCAGCCCCTGTGGCTCCAGCTGGGCCAGGTCCTAGACAAGCATTTTGGGTCAAAGGATGCAAAGACTGTGCTGGGGTTTTTGAGGCAAGAGCACGAGGAGCGTCTGCAGAGGTTGAGCCTGGAGGGTCTGGAGCAGTTGGTGGGCCAACTCCTAGCACAACAGCAGCTTGATGAGCTGGCAGAGGAAAAGGAAGCCCCTGCTGTTGCATCAGAACTCCAGCAAAATGATGAAGGAGAAGGAGGAGGGACAGGAGGAGGAGGAAAGGAGGAAGAGGAGAAGGAGGAAGCTGAGAAGGGAGCTGATCAGTAATTTGACCCATCCTTCTCTCGCTCACTAAACTTCCCCTGGACTGACCCTTTTACGTTCTCGGGCAATTTTTCTCTTTGCTGTCTCCTGATGGAGATGCATTTGTCCTTCTTGCTGAACCCTTAAGTAGCTGGAAGATATCTGGATCCTTCTGTAGGTCCCCTTCTGAAGTGCCGACTAATTCTAGCACCTTCTCTCTGCTACAAGGTACCTGAATGGGCCAAGGTACACTGTAGGGACAAAGTTCACCCTGGCTCTAAGTGGAATAGCTTGCCAAAGCATGTCTTAGAGTGAGTCTCCATGGCTCGAGACAGAACCTCGTCTCCTTCAGAGCAGACAGTGTGAGTTCATTGTCCCTCTTCATAGAACCCAGACCCCTAGTAGTATAGAGAGGGGGGAGAGCTATCAGCTGTCCTTGAACTCACAGTGAGACTGGCCCTGCTGCCCTGCTTGTGGTTCCATGACTTCAGAGATGGGACCACAGAGACAGGAGTCAGGGAAAGCGATCACATGGGCCAGTCTTGGGGCTTGTGGAAATTCAGACGAAGTCCCAGAATGACAGCAAACAGTGCCCTAGGCAGGAAAAATGGTCTGCAAGTGGTCCACTCACAGGGCCAGCCTAAATAAAGTTATGCCCACTAGTATGCTCTGACTAATCAAGGTAGCACCGAGCTCCTGATATTTGACTGGCATTGCCCAGTACTCCTTTGGAGATGGGGAGGAATGGAGGTGGAGGGACAATACAAACAAGGTCTCCTGCCCTTGTAGATGAGAGACATACACAGTGGTTTCAGATAGAGCACAGTCTGAGGCTAAATGGCCTGGTGCTTCTGCCTTGCAGAATATTGCCAGAGCAAGTCTTTCTTCTACCTGGGGTTAAGAGCACAGCCTTAGATCAGAGATGAGCAACCTATACTGTGTATGGATGGGACAGGTTCAGGATTGCCTATTGAGAACCATGGTCCCCAAAGTACTGTTCCTGTAGAATTTCAGCTCTGGGGGCCAGAGATGGAGACTGTGGAGAGGGTGTGTGTGTGTGGGGGGGTAGATAGGTTCTTGGAAAAGAACAGCAGAGGTCCGATTTCTCTGGGAAGTACTCTTTTGTTGGCCTATAGGGCCCTTGACTTTCAGCCTAGGCCAACATCTTGGCTGGCAACCTTCCCCTGTAGGATGCTGAACTTTTCAACCTTTATCATAACATCCACTTACCCCAAAGACATTGATGCAGGCAAGAGGTGTAGTTGGGGTAGTAGGTGTGTTTTCTAGCAGTGAGGTCCACAACGGTGGCAGGAAGAACCTGGGAACCCTCTGTGGTAAAAGCCTGTTGGTGGCATTGTTCTGTCTTCTCCTCACTAGAGACAGCTTCGCTTTGCTGATGGCATCCACCTCTACCCTTTCTGATAAAGGGAGAAGAAAGGCGGAACATGGTTCTGAATGACTTCCCAGACACACTGCCCACAGGTGGGGGTGGGGTGGGGTGGGATCCACACTTCTCTGAAGTCCCGCTTCTGATCCCACTCCCATTCCTAGGCTATTTGCCATCTGCTGGGAGGTCTTGTGATGGTTCTGTGAATTCATTTGTGCTGGGCTTGTGCCGTTTGCCAATGGGGACAAGCCTATTATCTTTACATTAGGGGAACTAATAGCCCATTTCCCAGGAAACCTCTGAGTGATAAAAGTAAGTGGGGCGTTTTATTCTCTTTGCTGAGAGAAGCTGGCATGAAGGGCAGGCAAAGCCTTCATTTTCTCTGACTGGTGCTAGTGGCAGAGAGCAGGGTAAGGCAGCCAGCCATTCTCTTGCTTCCACCGTCAGCAGTTCAGGGGAGGATGCTTTCAGTCCCAAACTGGGAAGAACAAAAGTTGGTCCATCCTTCCATCCGCTCTGTGTCTCCTACTACTGATCCCAAACCTCCCAAGGGCCCTCCTCGCCGCTTTCCCCCTCAGCAGCTGAGCACTAGAGAGCATGTTCCAACATGTAGGTAAAGCCTGGTAAAACCTGTTAAGCCAGGGCTAGTGTCACTCAGCGCAGTGCCGTTTGCTATAGAGCTATGGGCTTCATTCTCTGAGAGGGGATAAGATTTGTACTCAGGGAAAAGCAGGTGCAGATATATTGAGGACACATAGAGTGCATCATCAACGTGGACCTGGTCCTCAGCAGATGCTGACTCTCCCATGTGATTCCGATGTATGTGAACAACCCCAGTTCATAGGCTACCTGACACAAGGACCCTCCGCTGGTGCTAGTGATTCCTGGAAAGACTTTCTGTCCCCTACTCTGCATCACCACTTGGGGGACAATAGGAAGAGCTCTTTCTGAACTTTAACTTTGTGCAGATAGCTCTTAACTCCCTATATCACCTCTCCCTCCTCTAACAGGAAAGGGCACATATGTTTCTAGAGGTAACAACACTGGTCAAGTGGGCCACATCTTGTGACAGCCAACTTTGTGTACTTGTCCACTGAGAAATTGGACTCTAGCTTCCTCCTGGATCACCTACCCAAAGTCCCAAACCCGTCTAGTGCCTGGCAAAACTATTTCTGATTGAATCAGGAAAGGCCTCTTGGCCTGTGTGCTGTTGCACTGTTTATTGATTTCATTAGCAAACATTCTGGGGCCTCTGCCATAGTCTCGTATCTGCTATATTAAGATACCTTAGGCTTTGGTGGTTGTCTTTTGAATGATAAATGCCTCCAATAGGCTCATGTGTTTAAACACTTGGTCCCCAGCTGGCGATGTTACTTTGAAAAGTTGTGGGACCTCTAGAAAGCAGAGCCTTGCTGGAGTGAGTAGGCCACTAAAGGCAGACCCTACTTCCTGCCTAATGTGATGATCCATCTCATTCCCCTGCCACTGTGTGCCACCGAGCTAGACTGTATCCCTCTTCAATCATGTCAGAACCCCCTTCCTTCCTGCATTGTATTTGGTAGGTATTTCGTCACCAAAATAAAAAGCAGTAATGGACCACCGAAAAGTGTGGCCCACAGTTCTGGCAAATTGGAAGTTCCAGGCCAAGCCACTGTCTGAGGAGTGCACCCATGAGTGCATATGTGTGAGGGTATATGTATGCACATGTATGTACAAGCTTGTCAAGACCAGAGGTCCACTTTGTTTTCCGGGGCAGTTTGTCACTGGCCTGAACAAAAGCTAACTAAGGTATGCTGGGGCAGCGTTCAGGACAGAGCCCTTTCGACTCAGCCATCTGCTAAGAGGCCCCCCCTCTTAACGTTCTTGCGTTGAAGAGAAAGTTGTCCATTCTCTATCAGTCTTCTCCTAAGATGCCATCTGCGGGCAGCTTGAAGAATCCCGGCTCCCAGACAAGAGCAGTGCGCCCCCTGCTGTCTCTTGCTGTGTGGTGAGCTGAGGACTTGTTAGTGCTTCTCAACCTTCCTAATGCTGTGACCCTTTAATACAGTTCTTCGTGTTGTGGGGACCCCGCCCCCCATAACATTATCTCATTGTTACTTCATAACTGTAATTATGTTGTTAGGAATCAATATAAATATCTGATATGCAGGATAACTGATATAAGACCCCTGTGAAAGGGCCATTTGACCCCCAGAGGGGTTGCGATCCACAGGTTGAGAACCACAGGCTTAGGGGACATCCCTGATGTGCTGCTTTGACCCATGGTTTAGATGTGGCAGGTACACCACATTGCTTTCCTCCTGCTTCTGGTTTATTTGTTTGGAGACAGAATCTTATGTATATCAGACTTTCCTTGGCCTCTCAACCTTCCTGCTTCAGTGGCCTGAATACTGAGACTTCCAGGCTTATGCTTGGACATTTACTCCTAGTTCTGAATGGCCAGGCAGACAGCGGTCTGTCAGGGTGAAGAGTCCTGCAGATGTGAAAGAAGCTTACACCACGCCAGAGCTCACAGGATGCCTGGGTGTCTGATTTTAGATGTAAGCCCCAGAGCATTCTGCTTCCACCCCTCATTTGCTCCCCTCCCCCGGCCTATTTGCTCAGGATTAAGTGAGACTTCAGTTGTTGTTTAAAGCTTCCAGCTGTTTCAAACTGGGGAAGAGGGACAAGGATGGGAGGAAGTGGGGGGCATGGCTGAGCTTCCCCAGAAAAGCACCCCTATCCAGTTGAGATGCCTCGGGGAAGGCATGGCAACACTGGATGGAGATGTGTACCAGATGGGATGGGCAGGCTGGGGGCATCTCCTCTCCCATGTGTGTGGGGAGAGGTTCCATTAGGGGTGAGATTATGGTGGAAGACCAGCTTCTCTTTCCACATCTGGGACCTAGCTTGAGCACAATTTTGCTTTTGCTAAATGAAAACTATCATTGTGGGAGAAGCCATAATAAATGTAAGCCCGTCTGGATGCAGTTCTAAAGCTGTCAAAGTCTTCGCACTTTGGGGGCAGACCTGCCAGTGGGAGAAAAGGCTCAGTTAAGGTCTTCACCTCAGGACTAATGCAGCAAAAGCACTGAGTGATAGCAAACAAGTTCATAATGGCACACTCAACCCTTACTATAGTGGAGAGGTTGTGTGGAGGCATCTGTACCTACTGGTTATGGAACCCCCAGCCCCGGATGTAACTTGTTTGTAATGAACAGAATCTCCGTGTGAGGCGCGATGTTCAGACCAACTCCAGATAGGTACATCCTGGTAGCTGTTGTCTGAAATGGAAAGTGGGAGGACACAGGCTCTAGGCCCTCGTCTGCTTTACTATCTGCTTTGAGCTTTCTTTGGGCAACTCTCTTTGTATTTCTGGACCAGAGATTTCTTCACTTGCAAAATAGAAGGAGAAGAGCCTGGGTTTAAACTCTAAGATGCCTTCTTGGCTCAAGTCCTATGCTGGCCCAAAGTCACAGACATGAGTTGCTGACTCCCCAGGCTGCCGGAGGCTGGTGCTCTCATGGTTACTATGAGACATTGAGAACCGGCCAGGGTAGACAATGCACGGATGCTCAGGATAGGTTGCTACTAGGTATCATGGAAGTTATAAATACATTTAAATAAAAGAAATGATGTTTAAAAATCACATGAGACATGGTTAAGGACACACACCTAGGAGGATATTATGGTGAGGAGGGAAATTCAACCAAGGAAAGGTTTTTCTTTTGTAAAGTTATGGTTTTATAAAATGACTTGGTGTATAAAACGACACTTGCCACCAAGCTTGACAACCCAACTTTAATTCCCAGGATCCACAGAGTGGAAAGGCAGTGCCCACTCCCTCTGATCTCCATACATGCACCATGGTACACAGATGTGTACACTCACATAGTAAAATTTAAAGCTACATATACCAATACAGGGGTATATGAGTGTTATTTGTGATCTCATTGTTCAGTGGCATGACTTTCATGCTACTTTGGGTTCCAAAGACTACCATGAAGGGCCATCACCGGGCTGTCTTCTCATCTGAGAACCTGAAGGAGGAAACATCTACTTCCAAACTCACATGGCGTGTAGGCAGAAGTCTTGCAGCTGTAGAACTCAGGGGCTTTGGTTTTATGGGATGCTGGTGGAGGCCATCCATAGTTCCTCAAAACTGCATTCTGCCCTCATCGTATAGATTTTTTTTTCAACATTTTGCTTCCATTTTAAGGCCTCCAAGGAGAATTTCTAGAGGGACATAGACCAAGCTCTACTCAACTTGATGTAATGAGGCATCCTACCCCCTTTGCCAGACTCTCTCAGGAGTGAGTCAGAGGCATTGCCTAGATTCAAAGATGGGGACCATTATCCAAAGTCATGAACACCAGGAGGTGAAGATCATAGGCGTCCCTACACCTCCACAGAAGATGTGATTATGTCACTATGCATTGCAGCATACATAAAAGTCACCGACAACAAATCCATTGCAATATTCTGTTGTTCCTGGGAGAACATGGAGGAAGAGTGCTCAATCCTAGCTATGTCTTAAGGAAGTTTTGTGGAGGCAGATACATTTAAGCTAACAAAATGGGAATGGAAGGATTATAGTCACATGGGGGGCTTTTCCTGACAACCTGAGGTCCACATGTCACTTGGCTGAGCAAATCTTACATTTGACCTTTCTGGACTCTTCACGACATCCATGACCCTTAGAGACAGCCATATCCAAAGTGCACACTTATGCACACAGATTCCCCTGTTTCCTACAGCACCTCAGAACAGAGAGTGGGGTCCACAGTGTAGTCTGGTTTGAAGAAGGTAGCTGCAGGCCGCTTTCATTTTCAGAGGGCCAGATGTGGCCTTTTTGGGTTCATGCTGTTGGAACTGAGTTGACCCAGTCTAGCCCAACCTGGCCAGTCCTGTCAGGAGATCCATATGTTACATTGTCACGGACACAAAGGTTTTGCAGAGCCACATGAAGGAAGTGCTAGGACTGTAGAAAGAGGTAGATAGACCAGTTTCCTCTGCAGGTAGAGCAGAGTCCAGTCAAGACAGAGGTGTTCACGGGGAGCCCCAGGCACAGGAAGGGTGTTACACTTCTAAAATGGTCCCAGCTGGACTTTGCCAGGTGCCTACACACACATCAACTCACACGTGGCTGTGCATGGAGCCCCTGTTCTGTGCGCGCTCTCAGAGGTGACAAGTTTGCTGCTGAATGCTTGGCCTGGCTTGGCTCATTATTCTTGTGCTCTAGGCTGGGGTTGGGTGTCTGCCAGTCCATGGCGGGGAGTGGCCAGAGGGCGTGGTGCCCTGGATCCTGCTGCCACGCCAGCTGTCACTCACTGAAGTGGTTAAGGTGGGAACAGTTGCCAAACCCAGGTCCTGGTGCCCGCTGGAGCAGATGGTGCTCCCTGCTGGTCACCTCCTCCTCTGGCTCCCTTCCTTTCTTGGGTCACCTTTCCTCTGTCCTTTCTGCTTTCCTTCTTGGACCTCTTCTCTACCACATGCATATTCTGTTCCTTCTGACCCCATTCGGGGCTAATTCGCACTGTGTAGGCATCTGGGTACTTCTTTCCGGGCTTTCTGTTTCTTACATCTTTTCCCACTCACCTCTACCTACATTGTCTCGCCTCCCCTCCCTTTGAGTCTACAGTGGTTTTCTTTCTGTTAAACATCAGCAACCAGACAGAGTAGTGCATGCCTGTAATCCCAACACTTGGGAGGTTGAGACAGGAGGATTGCTGTGAACGTGAGCCTAGACTGAGCTACACAGCAAGTACTATACCAGTCTCGGCTTCTAGCAAGACCTTGTCTCAAAACAATAGCAACAACAAAACATACAAAACAAAACGAACAGAAACACCACCAGTTACTACTGACTCTCTAGTCCATCTACATATGCAATTCTAATCCATGGGTTTATAGGCCCAGACTGGTACTGGAGTGCGGTGAGAAATGGTTTCTTTTCATACATACATCTGTTTGTTAATACATCCCCCTCCCCAGATATGACACACAAAAGGCACAGACAAAAGGCACACACAAGATCTTCACAAACAACCTTGTCGCAAGATGAGCAAGCAGGCAGAGAGGTGAGAGTCCCAGACATCATCAGTGCACCTCACAGAGGGAGCCAGAACGAGCTGCTCTCCAGCAAGGCAGCCCACAGTTTCCAGGCTGGGTTCCTGGGCACCCTCATTGTCTTGACTCTGTTCCAGGCTCCTCCATAGGGGGGCTGCTGGGCTCCAATAGGCTTTAGGGTTGTAAATCCTAGTCTAGAAAGGCCTGTGACCCAAGAGGTCAGCAGGAAGCCCCAGTCCCCAAGATGCCTCCTATCTGCCCCTCCACTCCTTCTGACAGCATTTCCCATCAGGGTGATTTATGGGCTCCCAGGCTGCCTTTGGCGGCTCCCACTGCCCTTGAAGAAGGGTGATAAATCTGAGGTAACTACTGTAGGCAGTCTGGCTATAAACCTGTCACAGCCCACTGCAACAGAGGCAGGTCTCCTGTGGGGCTGGGCAGGTCTACCTTTTCAGCCAGCGACTTTGGATGAGTCCCAAGGGTACCTGGGCCTGAAGTATTATTTATGAGAGTCTCAAACCCTGGGATCAAAGCCTTTGCCCCTCCAAGAGGTCAGGGTGCTGGTCCACAGAGTAGAGTCCAGTTCCCCTGTGGGCCTTTCCTCTCATCCAGACCACCTCGGGCCACTGGTGCTGCTTAAGATTGAGCTGTGATACATTAGGAAAAGCCTCATCCCTCCTGGGTTCCTCTGAGTCCCTTCCACCTCATTTTACCAACTCTAGGTTCATTCCATTTCGCACATGCGTATGAGAACAGGGATCTTGGCTAGAGATCTAGCTAAGCAGCTGCAGTCTGGCTCACCAGGCACCAGGACTTGGTGTCAGCCTGTGGCTGGCTGACTTTGGCAGGTGACTTCGAGGTGGCAGGCACATCTTAAGTTGAGTGGGAAGTCTTTCCAGATTCCGCTTCTCTTTACACTGCCCAAGTTCCTGGAGGCATTAGGATACCCATTAGGGTAATGAGAGTACCCACTAGCCCCATGCCTTCTATTTGTGCATGACTATGGAAGCTCACAGGGCAAGGGAGGCTGGTGTGAGAGAGAAAGTCTAGTCTTTAGAATTCTCTGAGTTCTCTTGGAATCCAGGACCTGAAGGCTTATGATGCTCCTTGTTTGTGAGACTTTGGTCACATGCTCCCATGGACTCATATCTGATAAGGTCAACACTACTCTTGCGGGGGGTAAACGGAACCCACCAAGATGTGGTATGTTAACGATTTTGTAAGTTCTAAAGTACAAGGCAGAGTTTAAAGATTCTTGTTCTCGGGCTGGAGAGATGGCTCAGCGGTTAAGAGCACTGACTGCTCTTCCAGAGGTCCTGAGTTCAAATCCCAGCACCACATGGTGACTCACGACCATTGTAATGGAATCTGATGCCCTCTTCTGGTGTGTTTGAAGACAACTACAGTGTAGTGACATATATATATATATACACACATATATATACATAATATATACATATACATATATATATATGTTTTTTTTAAAGCTTTAAAAAATTCTTGTTCTCTCCCTCCCACCTCCATGGGTCTCTATTACACTTAGTAGAATCCACCCTGGCCAGGCTAAGCATAAACGAACATACTGCAGAGAGTATTGGGCTATAGGGTCAGTGGTGGAGTCAGGATCCAGGCTTGGGCATTAATTGGATCACTGTGGCTGAGAGAAATACTGAGGCATATTACTCCCCCGACCCCTGCTTCCCGCATGGCCCCTTTAGTTCCAGAAATGAGCCCACAAATCCCTCATCACCCAGGAACCCCAGGGTGCCCAACATTGCTCTGTGGAGACGCCTGCCATTTGGTTCATTTCAATCTATAAGCCATCTGAGTGTGTTTGCTTTGGAGAAGCCAGTTTGTAATGAAATCTTAGCTGAAAAGGAGTCTTGAGGACATATTTGAACAGTTTTTGCAAAAAAGTAAGACAGTTGGAGCAATTTAAACAGTGGCTGAACATTTGATGGAATCAGAGAATCAATATTGATTTTTAAAATATGAGATGATGCTGTTGCAATTATGCTTTAAAAAGTCATCCTTGGGGTGGAGAGTGGCTCAGTGGGTAAAGGGCTTGCTGTACAAGCATGAGGACCTAGGTTCAGATCCCCGGAAAAAGCCAGCCATGGCATCGTGAGCCTATAATTCCAGCTCTGAAAGACAGAAACAGGACAATCCCCAGGTCCAAATGGCTAACCAATCTGGCCAAAATGGTGAGTTCTATGTTCAGTGAGTGATCTTCTCTCTAATACTAAGGTGGAGGGCTAGCAAGATGGCTCAGCTGGAAAAGGTGCTTGTTGCCAAGTCTCACAACTTGAGTTTGATGTTGAGGGCCCACATGGGTGAAGGACAGAAGAAAGTCTCAGTTGTCCCCTGATCTCCACAAGTATACTATGGCACATGCATACATACAAGCAGGCAGGCAGGCAGACAGACAGACACACACACACACTATTTTTTTAAAGGTGTAGAATGATAGATGACAATGTGTACCAACCTCCGGTCTCCACATGTGTGCACACCACCACCACCACCACCACCACCGCCCCACGCATGCTTACATGCACGCACGCGCGCGCGCGCGCCCACACACACACACACACACACACACAGCGCCATCCTTTAGCATGGTGAAGTGGTGATGCAGAGGAAGAAGTGATACATTCCCTTTCTTTGGAATAACCCACTGAAGCAGGAGGAGGACGGGTTGGCTATGGGCCATGTTGAATAGTGATGTCATTGGAAACTGGGGCCTGAGGGTTGCTCACTACTCAGTTTTGTGTTTGTTTGAAATACTTCACAAGATCCTTTAGGGAAAAAAAAAGGTTGACTTTGAACAGCTGCTCTTTTACGTGTGCAAACACCTTCCTCTGGCGACAACTATGTGCTGGCCTCAGACGCCTCAGGAACTTTCATCAAGTTTTGCCACCCACCTCCTATGATGCTGGCCTTTTCCCTGTGGCCTCAAAATACAGAGAATGAGTCCCAGATCCTCATTTCCTTTGGGGTTTCTTGCTTGGAATCTCTTCTGATCTAAATTATTCTTCTAAGTTGGGGGTGACAGATGCCATTCTGGTTGACGTACACAGACAGGAATTTATTAAAGTGTGTTGTTTCTAAAACCCTTGGAAGGGCCAGGAGATGCATGGCTTGGAGACAAACACCCTGGAGAAATCCCACCAGCCGGATCTGTGGAAACCATTACCCTGCTGGTCATACTCTGGGGACACTATAAACTTCCAGAGACCATCCAGAGAGCTTCATCCCCTCAGCCAGTGCTGCCTCCTTCCATTTGCTGACACGTCTGTTCCTCACTCCACCTCTAAGAATCATGTGGGAACTCCCTTGGTGAACTAGGGTTATGTGTGGGTCCTAGAGGCAAAACAGCCATTTGTGCCCACCTTCTCCTCCCTCCCTCCCCTCCCTCCCCTTCCTCCCTCCCTTCCCTCCCCTCCTTCCTCCCTCCCCTCCCTCCCCCTCTTCCCTTCTCCTCCCTCCCTCTCCTCCTCTCTCCTCTTTTCCTCTCCTCTCCTTTCTCTTTTTTTAAGAGACAGGAGACACACTCTGTGTGTGTGTGTGTGTGTGTGTGTGTGTGTGTGTGTGTGTGTGTGTGTCCGTGTCCCTGGTTGTACTAGAACTATCTCTGTGAACCAGTCTGGCCTTGAAATCAGAAATCTGCCTGTCTTTGACCCTTGAGTGCTTGGATTAAAGGTGTGCATCACCATGCCCAGCTTGCTTTCTAGTCTCTTTAATACAGGGAAACAATCACCTCTCTGTTTCTCTCTCTCTCTCTCTCTCTCTCTCTCTCTCTCTCTCTCTCTCCTATCTGTCTCTCTCCCTCCTTCCTTTCCTACTTTCTTTCAGAGACCAGCATGTGCTTCCTAGTGATGTGGGAGACCCTGGACTCTGCTCTTTGTGCAAGGAATCCCCACACCAACATTAAATTCCCTCTGGACTGGTTGTATGGAGGCTTGGCATGGGTTACATTTTATTTGGAGAAAGAAATGTTAACCGCTAGGTCTGCTGGCACAATTACTCAAGCCAAGACAGGAAGATTGCAGGTTCAAAGTCAGCCTGGGTAATTCAACGAGACACTATCCTATAGTTACAAAAAGGACTGAAGACACAGTTTAGCCATAGAGAACTTGCCTAGCATGTGTTTAATCCCAATACTGGAAAATGAGGTGTGACCTTTTATACTGTGAGTCTCTGTGTTAGGCCAAGATAGCCTCATAACCCTGGGTCTCTTCCTCTGGCCTTTTCTGATGTGCAGACAGGGATAAAAGTTTTGTCCTTCCTCTTAGCAAACTCTGTTCCTGGTGAAGATATGAAGGAGTCAGGTAAATAAACAAGTTCAAGCTGCCTGCGAGCATGGGTAAGCCACCAAAAACAAAGGGCTAGATAAATGGGTCAAAGGTTTAAGAGTGTTTGCAGCTTTTACGGAGGTCCGTAGTTTACGTCCTTGCACCAGTCTTGGGCAACTACTATAACTCTACTCTAGTAGGTTCAATGCCCTCTTCTGACCTTCTTAGGTTCCCCTCACACATGGTATGTGTATACACATGCATGCATACACACACACACACACACACACACACACACACACACACACACGGTGGGGTAGATATATAGACAGACTGAAACAGAGAGACAGGGGCAAGTCTGGAAAATTATATTTTTGAGCGAATTACTTAAATTCCCTACAATAAGCTATTCTGCTGGTTGTGCAAGACAGTGGCATTCGACTAATCCTTACAAGTTGTGACTCGGCACTCTGTGTGACTACAGGTATCTTTACAAAGACCAAAACCAGTGGGTAGGGGATGACTTTGCTGTTGCTGAGGGAGGCAAAATCACATTCCCCAGAACTTCCTTTCCTGTGTGGTTTCACATAGAGTGGGCAGGGGTGATAGACTCTCACGGGACATGGGGAACACAGCGGCTAAGTCATTTGTCCCTCATACCCCTTATACTTTATTTTGTAAAGGTTTTGTGGATGTATAGTGTGTGTTGACTGTACTCTTCATCTAACCTTCCTACCCTTCCTTTTTACACCTCTCCCTCCCCCTCAGTTCTCTGTGTCCCCCTAGACCAGTGGTTTGCACCTTATGGGTCATGACCCCCTTGTGGGAGATTGTCAAATGACCCTTTCACAGGGGATGAATATCAAATATCCTGCATATCGGATATTTACATTACAATTAATAGCAGTAGCAGAATTACAGCTATAAAGTAGCAACGGAATAATTTTATAGTTAGGGGGATCACCATAACCTGAAGAACTGTATTAAAGGGTTGTAGTATTGGGAAGGTTGAGGACCGCAGCCCTAGGCAGTTTTATTTCTACTTTTATGTTATATATACACATTACATGTCTGCGTAAAATATGGGAACCACAGATGAGAGAAAACACAATATTTGTTTCCCTGAGATATGCTTAGATCACCTACTATAATTTTTCTCCATATTGGATATTTTCCTGCAACCAACATGACTTCATTCTTCTTTAAGGATTCAAAGGACTCCGCTGTGTATATCTACCACATCCTCTTTGTCCATTCCTCTGCTGTTTGACTAGCTTGGTTCCCTAGTTTAGCTGTTGTGAAAAGAGCTTCAGTAAACACTGAGGTGCAAACCCCTCTGAAATATATTGCCTGGAGTGCTTTGGATAAAAAACCAATAGAAACACTCCCTTTCCAGCAACTATTCAAACACTGGTGCTACTGTAAGGATTTTGCATATATAGCCATGGCTTCTTGTTAATTAATTTTAAATTAGGTAAGTTATCTTGAGTGGGCCTAACCCAATCAGTTGAAGTTCCCTAAGAAAAGGCTTCAGTTTCTCTCAAGAGGGCCAGGTACCCACAAAGTTCCAGCCCATGACTTTCCCTCCTCGACTGCTGCACACCTAGGTCCCACGCAGCTTACCCTCTGCTCTAACGCCATGGACCTTGACAGTTGCTGCTCCTCCTGGGAGCAGTGCTGGGAGATACTGATGGCATGCAATAGACTGTGTTTGGTGGAGGAGCCCTGTAAAGCTCCTACGGGGACAGACTGCAGGCTGTGGCACATGCACGCTACCTCTAGACAGAGACACATGCCACATTTGGACCAGCTCCCTCTATCTTAGTGTTGTAAACACAGGGTCATTTTAAAGAGTGGTTGAGATGTATACTTAGCCCTACTTTTCAGATAAAGAATTGGGACTTTGTAAGCCAAGACACTAGTCCAGGAGCTCTTAGTTAATTAGGTGATAGGTGGTAAAACTGAGACCCATTGACCCCCAAGGGTCCCCAGAACCCTGGTTTCACTCTCTACCTTGTTGTGTATATTGTGTGTTAGTCAGGGTTCTCTAGAGACACAGAATTCATGGAAAGAATCTCACTCCCTCTCTGTCTCTGTCTGTTTGTCTTTCTGTCTATCATCTATCTATCTATCTATCTATCTATCTATCTATCTATCTATCACATATATATATATGTATGCATGTATATGTATATAATATATGTGTATTGGAATGACTCACAGGCTACAGTTCAGCTAATCCAACAATGGCAGCCATCAAGGGAAAGTTAAAGAATCAATCTAGTAGTTGTTCAGCCCTACAAGGCTGGATGTCTCAGCTGGTCTTCAGTTTATGCTGGAATCCTGAAGAAGGAGGAGGAGGAAGAAGAGGAGGAGGAGGAGGAGGAGGAGGAGGAGGAGGAGGAGGAGGAAGGGGAGGAGGAGGAGGAGGAGGAGGAGGCCAGTAAAGAAATGGATGTGCTAGCAAGATAAGGGCAAGCAGGCACAGAGCACAGGCATCCTTCTTCTATGTCTGTATATAAATCTCCAGCAGAAGGTATGGCCCAGATTAAAGGTATGTCTTCCTGCTTCAAGATTTGAATTAAAGGGATCTATCCCACTTCAAGATCTGGATCAAAGGTGTGTGTCTTCCCACCTCAAAGGTCTGGACTAGAAGTGGATTCACCCACTTCAAACCAAGCAGAAAGTCTGTCACAGGTGTGCCCTGCATTTCTGGACTGTAGTTCATTCCAGATATGGTCAAGTCGACAGCCAAGAGTTCCATCACATAGTGGTTCAGAATCCGTGCATCCAGTGTTTCTCCTGGGCCAGTCCCGAGGCTAGGAATCAAGTAGGAACCAACAGGTCCGGTCACTGCCCTTCTGCATCTCTTCCTCAGGAAAGCCTCTCCAGGGTCCATGAGGCTAGGGCAGAGTCGATGCTGGGCTACACGCAAGCTGCAGTTTGTACACAGTGTTCCCAGAGGACTCTGGTTACTATGAGCAACACGCAGGCTCACAGCCTTGAGGGGAAATCTCTATGGAGGAAGGTGTTCCTTTTTACAGGAAGAATGGGACCTCTCAGAGCACCAACAGGGCCCTGGTGTCAGTCCCTCAGGGTCTCTTGGGCCTTGTTAGAGGCACAGGTGACAGCACTAGCAAGTGCTATTCAGAGGGAGCTAGAAAGGGAGGGGGTGTTCAGGCATAGGGGAGCGCCTTCCACCTGCGTGCTACCTGCAGTGACTGAGCTACCCTCTGTCCTGTACTCGGCCCCACCTCAGGCAAGCTCCTCAGAACATCTGAGAAGCTTGCTGAGGGCAACAGGAATGCATACATACATACCTGCCTTGGAAGAAGGTGGGTAAAACACCCACAATGGCCATCTGGCCAGCTGTATTTCATTACGTGTATTTTATCATTTCCATCATTCGACATTTTAAAAACCCCGCCCTCCCATTCTCTTTTCATCTAACACAAGAGGTTACGTTGGGTTTCTATTGCTACAATCAAACATCAGGACCAAGAGCAGCTTGGGGAGGGAAGGGTTTATTTATTTCAGCTTACACTTCCAGGTCCCACTCCATCACTGGGGAAAGTGAAAGAAACAGGGCAGGGACCTGGAGGCAGGCTGATGGAGGCCATGAAGGGAATGCTTCTTACTAGCTTTCTCCCCACAACGTGCTCAGCCTGCTTTCTTATTGAACCCAGGACCACCGGCCTAGGTGTGGCATCACCCACAACGGGCTGGGCTCTTCCCCATCAATCACTAAGAAAATGCCTTACATCTGGATCTTACACAGGCATTTGCTCAACTGAGGTTCCCTCCTTGCATAGAACTCTAGCCTGTGTCAAGTTGACGTAAAACCTGCCAGGACAATGCCCCGTTGTGGTTTGCTCTACTTCAGAAGCCAAGTTAAAAGATATTAAGTAGGAAGAGTGTGATTCAATTAGAAGAACACCAAGAATAAATTTCCCACCTTTATTGAGCTTACATTCTAAGGAGGAGAGAAGCAAACAAAATAGGCGTTAGGGAGTTAGTGTCCATGTGTGCACATGTGTGCGTTATTCATGTTTCCTGAGTAGAGGACAAAGGAGAGCTTGCAGAAGGAAGTAGCTGGAGAAAATGAGGTTCCCTGAATAGCAAAAGGTGTCATATCTGGGTTCTATGAGACCCCTGGGTAAGGTTTGGGAAACTGAGTTCCTATCACACTATGGCTTAGCCAGAGAAGTTCTAGATAGGTCCTGGCAGGTGGAGGGGGGTGGACCCACTATTCGCCTGTCCCACTCACATGCCGCCTCCTCAGGCACTAGTTGCTAATAGGAGTATTAGCTTGTAGGAGCTGAGGAAGGACTGCAGGTGTCCTGTCCAGGGCAATGGCTGGAGTGAGACTAGGGAGCTAGAAATTTCTCAGCACAAATTCTAGCAGCTAGGATGATCTTCCTTCTGTTCAGAGACTCTAAAAAGCTGGGATCTACATCCCTTCCGCGGTCCCACGTTTCTGGCTAGGGAGGGCGGCTCATTTTTCATGGACACCTCGTGACTTTCCAGACTGTATTTTCAGCCTCTGTTTGACGTCAGGCTCGGGCTTGGTCCCGAGGGATGGGCTTTGTACATTTCCAGGCTGGCAGGGCTGGAGCCTCCTCCTATCCCCTTGGGCTTTTCATGCCCTCCCCACCGCTAGCTCGCCAGCTCCCTGGGTGGTGGACCAGAGGAGAAGAGTCCTGATGAACTGGGATAGTTTGTGAACCAGACAGTGGGAGGGGGTGAGGCAGGCTACAGATTGGAAGGCAAGGGGAAGGCAGGCAGGCAGGCAGGCAGCCAGGCTGGCTGAGATGTGAGGTGGCATGTTTGTCTCCCGCCTGATTCTCTGCAGATGCTGCAGGGAATGGGCTGTGTCTCAAGGTCTAAGAAGGAAGCTGATAGGATATGGAGGAGAGGGGAGATAGAAGACTTTGTGAAGGCCAGCATGTAGTGGTACGGACAAAGGAAGGAATGACAGAGTGGATACATGGGGTAGCTTCCCGTTTACCTCACATTAGCAACTGTGTCTTCTCAGAGCAAAACAGGGGGGGGGGAGGACAGGAGGGAGAAGGGGAGGAGAGAAGAGGGAGAGGGAAAGGGGGAAAGAGAGGAAGAGGGAGAGAGAGAAAGAGGGAAGGAGAGAGGGAGAGAGGAGAGGGGAGGAGAGGGGAGGAGAAGGGAGGAGAGGGGAGGAGAGGAGAGGGGAGGGAGAGGGAGAAGAGGAGAGAATGTCTTTTGTTTCTCAGTACCCATGTCTCATCCCAGCTCTGCCCTAGCTTCTGTTTCACACAAAACAAAAGCTCAAAAGCTGACTGCCCAAAGCAGGGACCCCAAACACTGACTATGCCTGCATTTTGGAGTGTCTCCATCCTCATCCCCTTCTGTTCGACACTTTTTGAGATAGGGTCTCACTATCTCAAGGCAGGCTAGCCTTGTACTGCCTATGTGGTCCAGACTGGCCTTAAACTTGTGATCCTCCTGCCTTAGCTCATCCTGCACAATTACAGGCATGCATGCACCATCGTGGCTTGCTTTCACCTTCTCTTGGTGTCTAGACCAGAACTCCATCAGGGCCAGACTCTGCAGACACAGTCAGAAGACCCTAGTGCCCATTTCTGCCCTGATCCCCTATGACTTCAGGATCACCATTACCCGTATGGGCTTCAGTTGGGTTATTGCTTTGGTCCCATTAGTTTAGAGCTCGTTAAGCTAAATATGACTTTCCTCTGGTCCCCACGAGGGGTCCAGGTACCTTCTGGACATCATTCCAGTCTGGTTGATGTGGTCTTTCGGTCTTCTATTCCAGAACTCGGCCTGGTTAGCCACCATTATTGCTGACGGTGCTTCCTAAACCTTAGGGGGCCACCTGTGCGTCCCTTGGCCAGGGCTGCAGAGACCTTCCTGGCCTCCATCTGATGCTCTTCGTCCAAATGCTCTTCACACCTGCAGTCCACCCTCTGTCTTAAACTGTCCTCCCAGTTACCCATAACGTAAGGGGCAGTGGTGGAGGGATGGAGCAGAACAGCCGGTGGAAAGCCTGATCGTTGGCTGGTTCTTTTCCCTGGTTCTGGCTCTAACCTCCTCCTTTGTAGGGTATCAAATGATGTAAGATGTGAATGTTCCACTACACTGTGGCTTTCCCGAGTCCCCTCCTCACACAGTGGGTTAGAGCTGCAACCCAGTTTCCATCACTCAGTTCTCACCCTATGGCTCCAGTTTGTATGACAGTGTGGAGTTAAACACTCGGGCTTTGGCCTGCAATATCTGCTTTGCCACTAGCTAGCTGTGTAACCTGGGGTAAGTTTCTTAACCTCTCTGTACACAGTCTCCTCACCTATAAAGTAGAGATGATACTAGACACATGCTTCATTGGCTTGTTATGAAAATTAAGTGGATCCCATGTAAGGTTCTAAGAAACAGTGCTTGGCACAAAGTGTTCTGCAAATACTAACTATAATAATAACAATTACCCGGTGCGTAATAACGGCCATCACTCGGTCCCTCTGCTCCTTGTGTCTTTCACCTCCAACCTTCTCTTCTCAGAACCGAGAGGACGTTCTTCTCTATCGCTTCCATACAGGCTTGCCACATAAAATGTGCAATTCCAATTCTAGTTTAACTGGACGTCTGGCATTCTCACTGCTAAATCTGGCAGTTCCGGCGTCATGCTTTCTCTGCTACCTTTAAAATAAAATTTAAGCATTTTAGCACAATGCTGAAGATCTCAGTGACTCAAGCCCTATCCCTCAAAGTTTAATATGTCGCCTTCCTGTTTCTGACAACTTCAGCACCCTCATCTTACGCTCTGGTTGCTCCTGTCTCTTTGAAACCCCAGAGGATGAATCTTAGCATTTTGGAGCCAGGTAAACTTGTCACATTTTCAGATGAGAAGATTGGGGTACAGAGGGTTGAAGAATCTGCCCCAAACGGGGACCAGGAGAAGCCTTCAGAGTTCGGCTTAGGTGGCAAGTTTTGATTTTTTTTTTTTCCGGAGCTGAGGACCGAACCCAGGGCCTTGCGCTTGCTAGGCAAGTGCTCTACCACTGAGCTAAATCCCCAACCCCATTGATTTTAAAACAAGAAAAGCTGTACTTGGGCCAGAAGAACAATAAACATGTGAGATTGCACCGATGGCCCCAGAAGGCCTGGCCAGGTGCTTTTCCGTCAAGGGTTGGGAGATGGCTGGCCTAGAGCCATTCCTGGGTAATGGCCTCACTTGAAAGATATAATGCCCAGGAGGTTGTAGAGGGGCAGGAGACATAACCTGGGAAGTTTGGAGCGTGGGTAGAGCAGAAATGTTCTTCCTGGGGCTGAGGGAGCAAGGCCCTGTTTTCAGATTGTACTTGTGGTTTAGTTTGACACGGAAACTTATTTTCTTAATTCTGAATAACTGAGAGCAAGGATGCATTAAGCTGGGGCCCCTAAAATTTCTTTTATTTCATTTACTTTTTGTGTGGGGGCGCTGGAGGTGTTCATGCATGTGTTCCATGAAGGGAAAAACTTGTGCAAGTCAGTTCTCTCCTTCCAGTGTGCAGGGCTGGAGAAGGGAACTCAGGTTGGCAGGCTTGATTGGTGGCAAATGTCTTCACCTGCTGAACCCTCTCCCCATCCTACATTGGGGATTCTAGAATGAGCTAAATAT
The DNA here is from genome assembly GCF_021556685.1 of Rattus norvegicus. NCBI lineage: Eukaryota > Metazoa > Chordata > Mammalia > Rodentia > Muridae > Rattus > Rattus norvegicus. Next base: position 197,311,999 of record NC_141535.1, on the reverse strand, counting down.
TCACGATTGGTTCAGTGCCTTTTGGTGACCTCAGGGGAAAACACATATTGGAGCCTTCATGATGGGAGAGGAGGCTAGCCTCACCTTTCCTTATCACCCCTAGCATCAAGTACAAAGCAGACACCACATCCTAGCTGGATCCCAGGAAGTGCCTGGCTCTATCCCAGACACACTCGATGAAAATGTCTCCGTTCGTTGCTGAAGCCTTGGTCTCGGTAATTGACTTGTATAATGTCCAAACATTCCATGCCTGTAGCAGCCCCAAGTGATGCATCATCTTTAGCAGAAAGATTTATCATGGAATCCGTGGCAACCGCCCATTTGTCTGTAGCAGAAATAGGAACGGCTCTCCTTGCCAGGAGTCATCCTTTGTCTTCAAAGCAAATTCCTCCATGGTTGGAGGCTTTCTGGCCAAGATCCCACAGTCCCTGCATCTCCATCCCAAGGATCTCAGCCACACGCAGCAGGGAGCAAGGGAGAAAGTGCATCTCTGAATTCAGGAGCCGTGAGCCCTAGGACTGGTGGCTACCAGCTGGCTTGTGCCTGGGTCAAGTGTCCTGATTCCCTTTGTTAGAGGTTGGGCCACAAATGTTCCTCCAAAAGCACAGATGGTAAGGTCTGGCCTCCAGTTAGGGGCTGTTGGGAGTGCTGGAATCTGTAAGAAGTGGTTTTAGTGGGAGGCCTTCTGGTCATTGAAGGCATGTCTTAGCAGGGAATTATGGGGCCCTGTGTTTTCCCTTTTTCACTCTTGTTTTAAAAAATGGTTCTGTATTACATTTACTTATTCATGTGTGTGCATATGTGGGCACATGCATAAGTACAGTTGTGTGTGTGTGCACTCATGCCATGGTATACATTTGGAGGTCAACTTGTGGGGTTCTTTCTTTCTACCATGTGGGTCCCAGAGATCAAACTCGGGCTCTCAGACTTGCTGGCCAGTGCCTTTACCCACTAAGCCATCTTACCAGCCCTTCTCTGAGCTCACTTTCGAGTGAGCATGGGGTCCTCTGATCGTAGCCTGGAGGCTCTAAGACTATAAACCAATAATGATTGATTATTATGGTATGTTGTTACAGTTACAGAAAGGTAATGAACATCCTCTCTGGGTTTTTCACCAGCCAGAATCTGGGATCCTGCTTGGACTCCTCCATAGAAGAAATGGATAGGTGACAAGTCCCAAGAATCATGGGACCAGATAGATCTGGGGTCAAACCCAAGGCCTGCTTCTTATTTATTTGGTGAAAGCAAGTTTCCTAATTTTTTTGAACTTTGCGTTTGTAGAGTGCAGCTACCGACAGCATGGACTCCATGAAGGTTGTAAGGGATAAGAGGAAGGGATACATGGGAGCCTCTAGATGATGCTGGAGAGTGGGCCATACAGTTCCCATTACACACGACTACACAGGAACAATAACGATAGACGGTGAATACTTATTCCGAGTCAAGCCCACCGCTGTGTGGCATGTCATTGCTTCTTTACTTAGAGACAGGGTCTCGTAGTTCCCAGGTTGAGCTTCAATTTGCTATATAGCTGAGGATGAGCTGAACTTCTCATCTTCCTACCTCGGTCTCTACCTCCAGAATGCTGGGATTGCAACCAGGCTGGGTTTGTGCAGTGCTGGGGGCATTGAGCTCAGAGCCTCATGCATGCAAGTCAAGCACTGTACTCAGTGAACCACATCCCAGCACTGCAATAGCTCAATAAATTGACATCGACTCGACTCTATCTAGAATTATCTAGAAAAGAAGTCTCTGGACACTCTGGTGAGAGATTGTCTCGATTATGTGAGCCCCTAGGTGACTGTGAGGTATCATTTTGATTAGGTTGGTTAAGGTGGGAAGACTCACATTAAAAGTATATGCTACCATCCCCTGGTCTTGGCCCTAGATTTCATGAACAGAAGAAATCTGGCTGGTTACAAGTATTCATCATTCTCTGCTTCCTGACTGAGGGAAGTGTATAATGAACCATGTTAAGATCCTGCTGTCGTGACTTCCTGCTATGGTCGACACTACCCACAAACCGTGAGCCTTTCTCCTGTCAGAGTATTTTATCACAGTAACAAGAAAAGTAACTGAAGCGAGCATTATTTAAGGACTCACTTGGTAGTCCAGGCTAGTCTGCATCCCACTGTACAACCCATGCTGAACCATGAACTCGCAGCAACCCTCCTGCTTCAGCCTCCTGATTGATGGGATGGCAGACATGAGCTCCTACACCTGGAATAGCTTCTCATCTAAAACCTCAGCAACTCTAAATGAGGGAAGTGAGCCTGGGAGAGGTAAGGACTGACACAGGGCTGACCCACTTGAGGTGGAGGTAAGCTTTATATCCCTTTCCTGCTGACTCCAAGGTCTATGATATTTTGGTCGTGCCCATATACACTGTAGATGGGAACAGCACGGGAAGCAGTGGGAACAGTGTGCAGCAAGCTGTGGGAATAGGTCACTTCCTTGGGTTTGAATGGGAAATGTCCTCTGCAAAGCTCAGATGTTTGTTTGGGCTTTGGGCCTTAGCTGGTTGTGGTGTTTTGGGAGGGGGTAGAACCGTGTGGGTATAAGCTTTAGCTGGCTGAGGTAGATCACTAGGGATAGACCTTGAGGGCGATATGCCATCCCACTTCACATCTGGGCTCTCCTTTTGCTCTTTTATCCCCATGTGAGCAGATGTTGGAAGTTCACACCACCAAAGACTGATCTACTTCAATCATTATGTCTGTGGGGCCGTGGTGGACTGTGTGCTCTGAACTGTGAGCCCAAACAAACATCTCCCTTAAACTGTTTCTGTCAGCTGTTCTACAAAGATACTATGTAAAATGACTAATACAGTGAAGGTGGGCTCATGTCCCACCCCGCTTACCCTTTAGCTGCATGACTATGGGTTTGCCAATGACTCTAGGGATCTCATTCATGGTTGATGATCAGGATAGTGAAGGGTGTTCATAGGATAATGCCCATTGATCGTCTTGGCTATAAAGAGAAGCTGTATTGTGCACATAGGGAGGTGTTATGGTCACTAGTAAGTGTAGGCAGAGTTGGCTAAGGGGCATTGTGCTAGGCTGGCGGAAATCAGGTAAGGCAGAAGGAAGGATGGTGGTTGGGGTGCATGTGTGTTTAGTAAGGTTGCTTTGTGTGTATGCTTTTACAAGTGTGTGGATGGATGCACCGTCTTCCTTCCTCCATGTTCTGTGACTCCATGTTCTGTCCAGTTCTTTCTCCATGAGCCACTGTGACCACCATATCTCTTCAAGGGAGGTAACATAGCCCTTTTTTCCAAGGGAAGAAAGTAAGGCTCAGAGACTAAATAATTTCTGAAGGCTACTTGAGTAAGTGACTCAGCCAGGACTTAGCTTCAGGCCTGCCCTGACCTTCCTGCGTGGATATCCCACGTCCCCAGTTGTAAGCCAAAGGATCGTTTTTAGACGCAGGTGCAGCAGAGTCCCTGGACTCAAGGAGAGGCAGTTCTGCTTGAGTAAACACAAGTAGCAGGGAGGAGCGTAGAGGACGTCGACCTTTCTCAGATGGAATGGATCCTCTGTTCCCTCCAGGTTGGGAAGCAGGCTTTTGGGGTCCCTTTATTGGCTTGGTTCCAGAGATGGGTAGGGAGGGACAAGAGGGACATGCTAGTCCCTGATTGCTATCCTGAGCTATATGAACATAGCATAACTGACTACTGAAAAGAGGCAGGGCCACTGAGCTTGTACTGGGGCCTCTCTAGAAGCTGCTCTCTCTCTCTCTCTCTCTCTCTCTCTCTCTCTCTCTCTCTCTCTGTGTGTGTGTGTGTGTGTGTGTGTGTGTGTGTGTGAACCTCTGCAGAGCCTGCTGAGCATCTGTCCCAAGACCCAGGTGACGACAGAGCCCATGATTGCTACTGCTGGTCGTCTGGCCCTGTGATGATATCTGCATTTGTTCCCAGTCCCTTCCAGGAAAACTTTAACACAGTGTTTCTTTGTTTTATCTAAATTCATATCCTCCTAGATATTAGTTCTGCAGCCTGTGTGAGGGAACCATATGAATTAGCATGTGCTCAGCATGCTAATTCCTTTTCTGAATCTTGACCACCATGGTCACAGTGTTTCCCTCATCTTAGGCAGCCAGTTTCTGCCCCAGAACATTCCCTCTTGCTCCTTCTGACCCATGTTTCAGGTTCTATCCTCTTCCTCACTTCCTGGAAGCCCTCTCTGGTTTCTGTGGTCTGCCCTCCTTCCAGATCTGAGAACTCTCCTGGAGCATAGCCTGTGAATTAACAAGAGTCTTCTCAAACTGGGTAAGGTGGCACATAACCATAATCAAGAAATTTGGGACGCTAAGGCAGGAGGATCAAGAATGTGGGGCTAACCTCAGCTACATATTGAGATCCTGGCTTTAAAAAAAAAAGTCCCCTTAGTTTTCTTACCCCTAACATCTAAGCACAGTGGCTGTGTGCTTTGCATATGAAAAGTGTTCCTTCCATGTCTCTTTGTGTCACTCCAGACTGAAGCACAGGTAGGTATAGACCAGGGTGGACTTTAAAGAGTCCATGCCATTGAATGGCGGGTCTGAGACATTGTGATCAAACAGAAATCTCCATGGCTGACCAAACCTGACAATTGACTTTGCTAATTGCAACGGGACCTCTCATGGTTTATTACTCATTCCCTCCCACATTTATTAGTCAGGGGCAGGACTGACCTGACAACAGACTGAGTTCTGTGCCTACTCATGGTTCCATCTAGGTTCAGTACCTCAGGAGCAAAGGAGCCTTAGACTTCAATCATCAGCGGTCACACTTAGGTCTCTAGAAGCCACAGCAGACCCAGAGGGGAGAGGAGTCAGGAATGACATGCAGCTTGGTCCATTGCTCCAGTTTTGCAAAAATCTTGCTGTGCGACCTTGTAGAAGTCACCCACCTCTCTGGGCCTTGTTTTTCATCCGTACCATCAACATAAAGGAGGACTGTTTCCAGCCCCGAACCTTTGATTCTCTGACTCAAAGGCAAAGATATCTACTGCAACCTGAATAAAAATATTCCTCCTGTGACAGCAGCCTGGAGAGATCAATAATTCTGTCAGAGCATCCTAGCAGTCAGGCTACAGCACTGCAGTCTCCCCCAGGACTGGAACCTTTATCTTTGTTCATTGCTCATCCCTGTCTTCCCCCTCTCCTTGGTCCTCCCCCCACCTCTCTTCATCATTCCACCCTCAATCCAGGACGCTGTAACCTGCTATGAATGAAGAGTGGCTGGTCACGGGGCCAGTCGCCATGGTGACGGATCCCCGCAGCTGAGGTTGGCATCAAAGTCACATGAGAACCCCGGAAAACTGGCTGAGGTATTTATAGAAGCAGCTGCTGATGCTTTTATGGAAGCAGGTCTATATTTGAAGCTGGTCCTGAAACCTCCCTGCCTTCATCGCGCTGAGGGGAGGCGGGGTTTGTACTTTAATTTCTCCTGTGCCTGGTGGAGCAGGCATCACCCTCCCCTTCCCAGAATTACCTGGCGCGGGTCTTCCCAGCCCCTCCTGGCTCCTACTGAGCGTTATTTACATTAAATGACAGTGCATCTACAGGCTGAAGTCTGGGCCTTGGGATGTTTGTTGGCTACGCAGGCAGTTGGAATAGCTTCCCTTGTCCTCCTCGAGTACAGAGAGGAGCAATGTCCTTGTTGCTCTTGATAGATATTAGAAAATATTGCCTGCTGTTTCTCTTCCTGAGAAGTTTGGAGGCAACTGAGAAAGGGAGGGAGTATCACCCTTGAATTCATCCATGAGGTTCAATTCCCTCTCGCCCCCCTGACATTATAACTGTTTCCAGAAAAGCTGTAAGCAGTAATTGTTGCTTACCAAATGAAAGTTGTATGTATTTCCTTATTTAATCCTCACCGCCTCCTTTGCCACAGAGGCCTCCGTTAGCCCCACTGTGCAGACAAAGATGGGAAGCTCAGAAACACAACCCAGCTGTCCCAAGCTTGCACTCTGCTCACTCTGCCTTGTCGAAGTGTGGCAGAGGGTGTGCCCAGTGGTGGTGGCTGACCCAGAACAAGAACTAAGGAGAGATTTGGCAGAAAGGAAGATCATGCAGGGGCTTGAGAAAGTGAGTTTTGTTATTTAAATGAACAGGCAACACAGGAACAAATGGAAATTCAAAGTCAAAGTCCATCCAGTTCCCTTTTCAGGGAGCTCCAACCAGCTGTCCTTCTCTGTGTCTGCAAGGGAAGTCACCATGGCTGGTTTAGAGGTTAGTTCCTCTGGATCATACATGCATACAGAAGCCCACTGGGACCTGTGGAAAATGGTGGTGAGTGTTGGAACACGCATTAGAAAGCAAATCTTTATCTCACACTTGCCCCAGCCCCTGTAACACCTTATCACAGAGGAGACATGATTATCAATCTCTCCTGTATCATTCCAGGGGTAACTCTGGCTCTATAATCATACACACACTGTCACACCCTCTCCGTCTTTTCTGCATTTAGCAGCCCATCTTGGAGACATTTCTAGGTCATAACATATAGAGCAGCCCTGTTCATTTTAATGGCTACTAAGAATGTCACCACATGAAGGTACCATAAATGATTTAAACCTCTGCTTGCTGATAGACAGTGAGGCAGTTTCTTCTTTTTTTCTATCACAGACACTGCTCAAGAAGTATCTTCAAATGGTGCCTTTAAGAAAACACACTCCAAATGAGTGTGTGTTTTCCTAATTTTTATAGACATGGCCATATATGCATAACCATTATGGCATAGTGGTTAACAGATATGTGGCATTGGAATTTTAGTAACTACCACCTAATCCTCTTCCACCAACACTGTACCATTTAACTCTGCTGCTAGCAACATGTGTTGCCCTCAACCCCTTTCTCATGTTTCATTATTTGCCGTCATAATAGAGCAAGTGGTGTCCTATTGTTTTCCAGTTTGCATTTCTATTACACATGGGATGAGCATCTGTTTATACTTGTAAAAAGTGTAATAGCTAGTTATATTTCCACTTGTAGGATTTCCCCAATCCATTCTTCTTTATATAACAGTACATTTAGTATTTCCCTGCTGATATTTAGAGACCATGTAGTCATTCAGTTAACCAACCAACCAGCCAACCAACCAACCAACCAATCAACCAACCAACCAACCAACCAACTAACCTACCAATCCCTGGCTCTCTCTCTGGCTCACATGCTCTCTTTCTTTCAGTGGCCTGGAACTCACAATCCTGCCTCAGCCTCCCTAGTTCTGGGTTCATGGGTTTGGGGTGCCATGTTTCAAAGAATAAACGTCTGGTAACCTGCTGTACCGTGGCTTGTCTATGCCTTCCCCTTCTCTGCAGCCTCCAGCTTGCCTTCCTTTTGTTTGTTTGTGTCTGCTTCGTAGTTCTTTTCCCAAGGTTTGAAATGCTTGCTTGGTTCATTGATTTTCAGCCTTTCTTCTTTACTAATAGATCTGTTTGAGGCTATAAATATCCCTCTAGGTCCTGCTCACGATATGCTCCTGTGGCTTAAGTTTTTGCATTCATCAATATTGATCTATCTATAATTTATGTTGATGTAAGGAGCAAGGTAAGGATTCAGATTTATTTTTGCTTCAGATGGCCAAACCAATATAATTTATTAAAACATCTATTTCTACCCATTTTAAATACAGTCTTTACTATAGCTAAACCTTTTTACCTGAGATTTTCAGAGCTTCCTCTCTGTCTCCTGCGTTTCTTCTGATGACAACTACACTCATTTTGCAGTTAGAACATGCTCTTATCCGTGGACTAATTCTTCACAAATCTCACTTTCATAATTTACCTAGATAATTTTGCTTCTTTCTTTTTCTCTCTGAACCTCAGAATCAGCTCTTCTAGAAAAAAATACTGTTTTTATTGTAGTTGTTTTTAAATCAATTACTTCAGAGGGAATAAACATGCCTATTAGGTTTATCTTCCAGAAATAACCCTTCTAAAGACAATTGTCTTTTGCCGTCGCTTTTGTTTTTGAGACACTCTCAATATGTAGTGGGGGCTGACCTCATACTGTGAACGCTTCCGTAGCAGCTCTTCAGGTGCTGAGCTTATAGATTTGGACCTTCAACCACCCAGCCATTTCCTTCTTTACATTCAAGCCATCTTTTGACTCTCTCGGGTTCTTAAAAAATGATTTATTTATTTTTATCTTGCATGTATGGCTGTTCTGCCTGCATGCGTGTCTGTGTCAGATCTCTTGGAACTGGAGCTACAGAGACGGAAAAGAAATTGTTTCAGGTCTAAGGCAAACCCTTTGTGAGCTGCTGTGTAGGTGCTGGGAATTGAACCTGGGTCCTCTAGAAGAGGAACCAGTGGTCTTAATGGCCAAATCTCTCAGTTTTATCTGGATGCTTTTTCATATTGATTTCCTACATATCTTTCAATTTATATTCTTATTTTATTTTTAATTGTTGTTGCTATGGTAGCAGAATTATTTCTTTAAGCTCTCTGCCTGGTGGTTGTGTATCTAAAGGTTATAGACTTGCAGTTTGCTAATTTTTGTAACCAAATGCTGCTGAATTGTTCATGTTAAATCTCTCAGTTATAAGTTACTTTTCAAATGAAACTTTTAGCTTTCGGAGTATCATGTACCATATATTTTAAAACTCTTGTAGTAAATGGCGATTTAATGATTCACTGAGTTGATAACATTCAAGTTAAATTACCTAGAGCAGTACTAGCTGACAGCAGCAATTCATAAACCTTTATCATCCCTAATCCTAACTGCATCCAGGTGAGATCAGAGAACAGATTATTATTTCCATTTCTTTCCCCATTTTTGTGTGTGCACTGTGTCTCTGCGTCTCTGTCTCTCCCTCTCTGTCTCTGTCTCTCTGTCTGTCTGTCTCTCTGTCTATCTGTCTGTCTCTCTGTCTGTCTCTCTCTCTCTCTCTTTCTCTTCCTCCCTCCCTCCCCTGAGTGTGCAGAGGACAGAGCAGAGCATGGAGTGTCCTGTCACTTTCTACCTTAATCCCTTGAGAACTTGGAGATCACCATTTTTTTCACCCTGTTTTTTGTCTAAGTGCCAGCCATCCTCCAGTTTCCTGTTCCTCTAGCCCTGGCTCTGGAGTTACAGGTGCACACATGCTTAGCATTTCCGTGGGTGCTGTGGAACGCAGGCCTTTGCTTTCATAGCAAGTGTTCTTACGCAGTGAGCAACCACCCCACCTGATTTCCATTTTCTCTTTCTTTCAGGTGGAATCTGAAGGTCATAGACACCAAACAATCATTGCCCAGCATCAGAACATCACTTTATCCAGCCATGCCTCACAATCTAGGGGAAGAGAGAGGGCATCAGAAACTTTCCAGGAGCAAAGGGCCCTAGAATATTTGTTTCTAAATGTCTGCTCTAGGGTTTTGGACTTTGACAGTGGCACGTTGAGCTGGGATGCCCACTGTGTTCTGAAGGAACTCTCTGGAATCATGTTCTCTGGGAGCCTTGTTTTCTGCCATTGAGTTCCAAGGCACACAGGAATCAGGCCACACATCCTGTGAAGACCTGTGCATTCATAGTCTCCATTACCACCAGCACAATGGCCTCCTGTTGCCATGGGAGATAAGGAACAAAGCCATTCATAGGTTCCTCTGAGTCATGGGCAGAGGGATTCGAAGTGGCAGGCAGGAAGTAGAGCCTCCATTAGTCCTCCGTGTGTCATCACCCACCGTCTTTCTCTGTTCTCAATGCTGCCCCATTTCTCTGCCATTTGCCCCAGGCCTGTTTGTCACCAAAGTCCAATGGCTTTAGGAATCTTTCTCAGGCCCCATAGTGAGTCTGTCATGAAACATAGAAAGCCAACAATGATGAACTTTCTAGAAGCTACCATGAGTAGACTCTGGGACTAGAAATTGAGATCTCATAGGGTATTTTTGAAGTTCTCTGTGGTTACCACCTTCCAACTAAGCCTACTTAAGTAATTTCCATGATGCCTTTTCCATGCTCTTAAACTTTTAATAGCTCACTGTTATCTTTTGGTATAAGTAGATTTTTTCTTTGTGTGTGTGTGTGTGTGTGTGTGTGTGTGTGTGTGTGTGTGTGTATGTGAATGAACACATGTGTGGTGTATGTGTATGGGATATATGCTCATGTGTATGTGCTGGAATGGTCATACAGAGGCCAGAGGAGAAGGTTGGGTATAGTGTTATATCAATCTCTTCTGTGTTTCTTTGAGATAGGGCATCTTATTGAACCTGGAGCTAAGCTAATGGCCAACAGCAGCAATCCTTTGGTCTCCATCCCCACAGCTCCAGGATTATAGGCATGTATGTATAATACAGTTACATATTTTATATGGGTGCTAAGGATTTAAACTCAAGTTCTCCTTATTGTGCAGCAAGATCTCAGACTCACTGAACTATCTTCCTACTAAAAGTCGACGCTTCTAGGCCTAACACATCATGTTTCTATGTAAGGACTGAACTCGTCTTACAGCTTTATCTCTTGCTTGTCCCTTAAGTTCAGGAGTCTAGATAGACACAGACCTGCCTTCAAGCTCAAGGACAAAGTAAGTTTTTTAATGGGTTCATCTGTGCTTACTCCAATAGAGGTGCACCTACGAGGGTTTGTTCCACCTCAACCTCTACCTGAAAACTGTAATTCTGCTAATGAGGCTCACCCTTAATTAGCTATGTGCTGTAGTTTGCATCTAGAATGTCCCCTGATCCAAAGCCCATGGTTTAAAGACCTGGTCCCAAGCTTGTCACAAGTGGACAGTGATAGAAATTGTGAGATGTGGCCTAGTTGAAGAATCCAGATCATTTGGGTGTGTCCTTTGGGAGATCTGTGTGACCCTACCTAGGCTCCCCTCCTCCACACACCATGAGGTACATGGTTCTACTCTACCACATGTTCCTGCCTAGATGTCATACGATAGGTACAAGGCAATGAGGCCAATGGATCATGGGTAAGAACCTCTATAACTGAGCCAAAACAGAGGTTTTTGTCTTTACAAATTAATTATCTCAGATATTTGTGATGCTGACAGGTAGCTTGCCATTGTTTTAGCAGCCATTTCACACAGTCATTTTGTTCTTTATCTTGATATAAGTTAAGACTCCCAGACTGCTATTGACTCTAATCTTAGAAGATCCGGAGCTATGGAGATAGCCTATCTATCTATGCTTGCTTGAGAGATGGCAAGCCAAGCATCCTTAAGAAGTTCCATGATTTCTGAGAAAAAACAAAATCTCAATTTCCACTTCTAGGTTCCACCTTAAAAAGTAGGAAAAAGGAAAACATGTAAGGGTGATTTTTATATCAATAATGATGAAAACAAGATGTACCAGTGGGAGGGGAGTGAAAATGAGTCAATTTGGTGCCCTTCTAAAAATTAGTACTCAGAACAAGAGTCGAATGGAACCCTGCTCCTGACTACCTGGTGCCGACAAGTACCCTACTGCCCGCCTTTGGAAGCATTGCTTCTTCTGTATCTAGGTGAAGTTCACCATTGTCTTCTCACCACATGGGCTGCTTGGGGACTTTTACTGACCTATACAGAGAGAAGCTGGGTGCACCCTAACCACCTCCACATTGTTCACAACTGATTGTATAAGCCATTCCTTTGCCAGGAACTGAGCCCAGTGCCAGACAGAGAGGTTTTTCTCACATGGAGTTTATTTGTTTTTGAAAACCAGAGCACTGTGTGACAACAGGAGAAGGTGGGTGTTGAGCCATAGGAAGAACTGCCATCCCCAAGGTTGGTCCCAAGCGCTGTGTGAGAAGGAGCTACCCTATGCTTGTGGAAGTCTCTTCTCCTTTCTGCTATGGTTAGGCAACCTTCAGAACACTCTGGTGTACAGGTCAAGCCCTCTCCCCTTCCAGAGTTCTATTCCATCTACACAGGGTTACAGGACGAAGAGCATCGTCATTTCTGGGCCCTGCTATGTTCTCACTGTACACATCCTCACTTCCATCTCATCTCTGTCACTGTAGCCGCAGCATCTCGTGTTGATGAAAGCCTCCATGTGCACCCACTGCTGTTAGAAATGTGTTGCTTGGGGAAAATCCCATTGGCATCTCAGCTTGCTACGGAGGGGATCAAGTTAACTGTTATCACCATTTCATGAGCAAGGAGACCTGAGTCCTGTAAATAAAGTGATACCACAAACACTTGCCTCTGACTCCAGGAGCCAAGATGATGCTGTGTTTTGTTTGTTTCTTCTTGAAATAGGGTCTCAACCTCGTTCTGTTTCCCCTGCTGCTCTCTGTCTTCTGGGTTTATTACTCCTCCTGTCCTAGCCTCCTGAGTTGCTGAGGCTATAGGCTGCTCCCCTTGCTATGGGGCCAAGTTTTCTAGTCTGTACTGTGTGCTGATCCACCCCCCACTGTCCCCTGGACTCTGAGAACTGAGACCCAATGTCTCTTCTTTTTTCCCCCCTAGGCTGAAAAACTTGCTCCATCTCTTCTGTGGATTCCATTTGATTCATTCGTGAGAGGGTGAATCCAAGTCCATTAGGCATTGTTGCACGTCATGAGGGAGAGTGGCTAAGGCTGGGCGAAGACAGGGAATTAAGGAGACAAAGGTGCTTCAGGTGTGAGCCTGAGGGATGCGTGGAGCTAGTGTTTCAGGTCCCGGTTCCTAGATCCCCAGGGAATGATGACATTTGCCCTTTCCTCAGGTGAAATGTCACATAGCCACAAAGATTGGCTCTATCATCTGAAGCCACAGAAGGGTAATCATCATTTCATTTTAGAAGCACGGTGTTTATTTTATAGGCTCAACCACATAGTAACAAAGGAGATCTCCTTATCAGCTGTGTTTTAGATCTTTAAACACGAATTGGGTGAGATTTGCTAATCCTTGCCAACTAAATACAATCTGGAGGGATGGGGTTCCCATGGTAGCCATTGGAAGAGGCACAATTTACTAAGCCAAAGGTGAGAGAATTCTCAAAAGTGAGGGTAGCAGGTAGATGATGAGTGGTCAATATCTATTCATATTGATGATTATATGCCTCTTCTGTATTTTTTAAAATTGTTTCATAAGAAATTTTCTGCAAGTGTAATGGCTTAGGGTCTAGAGAGACTCTTCAGTGGTTAGGAGAACTGACTGCCCTCCAAAGGACTTGGGCTTGATTCCTAGCATCCCTATAGCAGCTCACAAGTGTCTGTCGCTGCAGTTCTAGGGGATCCTATGCTCTCTATTGGCCTCTGTGGGCACCAGGCATGCATGTGGTGCACAGACAAACATATAGACAAAACACCCATAAGCATAAAATTTGATAATGAGTGAATGAATGAGCAAATAAATAAGTGATTGAACAAATAAATAAATCCCATGGCTCAAAGCATCAGACTTCTCTGTCTCCTGAGTTCTGTGGACCAGGTGTCTTGCAATAGCTTTTCTGGGCAGTTGCCTATGCTCTGTGCAGAAGAGACACCAGAATCTTGCTAGAGTCTGGAATATCTGCTTCTAGGATGGCCTGCTCACTTGGCTGACAGGCTGTAGATAGTTTTAGGTCAAGAGCCTGGTGAGGGATGGCATCTGGGGGGCTTCTCAATAAGTAGGCCTCTCTGCATGGGCTTCCTCTTAGGATGGTGGTTAGTCCTAGAACAAGATTCCAGGACAGAGATAATGGCACAACTGCTTTCTTATAGCCTATATCCAGAAATAGGCATGAGATCACTTCTCTTGTTTAAGCAGTCATGGAGCCCAGATTCAAAGGGAGGAGATGAAGACTTCACCTCTTGAAGAAAGTATTGTCAAAGGAGTCAGGAGCCATATTTTAGAACACCCACATTAGGGAAATACCTAATCACTCACTATGTCACTCAGAATATATTATTATCTTAGTACTATGTGTTCAACATACTCAGAAGTTACATATATGAAAGGGGACCCACATCACAAGTCCCTAAATATCAAGAATGAGATCAAAGGCTTTAAACATGGGATGAGCTCTCTGTATGGCTTGGGTGGATTGACTAACCACACTAAGTCTTAGCTCCCCCATTAGTAAGACGAAGGTACTAGTCATACCACCTCCAAAGTACCACACTGTAATTTTCATATTATGCTATGTGTTATGTAAAAGGAAGACTTTTCATTCAGGATGTTCAGAGGAGAGATGGCCACTAGGGTCTGAAGATCTCAAGAAGACTACACGGTTCAAGTCTATGTCCCATTTCCACCTCAGCACATGAACTGCAACTTCCTGTCACCTCATGAGCCCGCCCACCAGTGATGCCTTTCAAGCTTCATCCTGACTCATTGCAGTTTTGACACTGTGGATTGGCTTTCCTTCTAGAGACTTCTGTGCTCCCGATTCTTGCCTCCATGTCTTCTTTTCTGACCCTCCTTCTACCTGTCTTAGAAGTTAGTCCTCCCACCAGTCAGTCCTCCATCTGGGACTCTCTCCAGGCCATCTCCACTCTTCCTCTGGATAGCCTCAGCCATGTCTTCTGTGGTTAGGACTTATGGATTTGAATCCAGCCTGCTCTCCTGGCATACTCACTCATACTCTAACTACTCTTTTCCATCCTTTTGGTTAATATTTGTAGAGGGCCCATTGTGTGTTGAGGATAGACACGATCTCTGCCTTCATGGAGTTTCCACGTCAGTCAAGGAGACCATCCTCAAATAGCCGGTCACATCTTTAAATACCTAATTACTGTTGAGAAGAAGGTTACAAAGGGGAATATATCCACGTGAAGGGTTAACATCACTCTCCTCCATGGTCAGAACGATATGGAGGATTCTGTTGTATGAGTGGACAGGAAACAAGCGAAGGAGGGAGCGGCAGATGGGCCTGAAGTTTGAGCCAGGAAAGCGTGGGAAGAGTGGGAAGCGCAGAGGGAAGGCTGCTGGAGCAAGTGGGCAGCAGGCAAGCCAGGGAGGGAGGAGTGATAGATGAGACTGGAGACAAGAAAGGGCTTCGAGGTACTGTGGGCTTGAGAGCGGTGCCATTACAGTTTCCCTTCTAAAAGACTCCTCTTGTATGGAGAACAGGGGTGAATCCTGAATTTCAGTTAGGAGATTATGAGTGTCCAGACAAGTGATGGTTATAGTTGAGACCAAGATCGTGACAGAAGAATTAAAGAGAAGCGGCCACTCTAGAGGCTGTTGGTAGCTAAGACTTCTGGGATTTAATGTGGATAACATGAAGGGATGAGAAGGAGGTAGGTTGCAAGGTGACAAATGGGTTTCTGGAAGGGAGACTTGGATGTGGAGCAGTAAGCACAACATTGACTGTTTTGCAGGAGACAGGGGTCTCTGAGTAAGGAGATCTGCCTGGAAATGTAGAGCAGGGAATTGAGTGTGCATAGCCCAGGAGACTCCAGAATGAAGATATTGGCAATAGTGAAGATGGTTTAGGAAACAACCCAGAATGACAAAAGGACTGGACTCCAAGAAGTCAGTATATAAAGGTCAGCAGGAGAACTGGGGGTGACCAGAGGGCAGAGGGATGTAAGGAGTGAGACTTAATGAAGGAAAGGGGTCCAAGAAAGGACTAGAGAAAGGTAAATAAAATGAGGACTGGAAAATGTCCTGCAGATTTAGTCAGTCAGAGGTCATTGATGAGATCCATCTTGACTTCAGGATAGAGTAGAATTGGCTAAGGGGTGAGGGGAAGAGGAGAAATAGGGACAGAGAACTTGGAAGAAGGAAGTTTGAGTCACTTTTTAAAGGAGATATTTGAACATGTTTAAGAGCTGCCAAGAAAGGCACAGTAGCAAGGGAGAGGTTGATGAACCAGGAGAGTCTAGGATACCTAAGGTTGACTCAGGCTGTCAAGAAGCTACAGGACCAAGAGCTAAGTAGGGCCTGGATTCTGACAGCAGGGAAGGCTCCCCTGCTCTCTCAGGGATGGGAGAGAAGAAAAGAGTGCAGCTGCTCAGGTGGGTGCAGGAGGGGCAGTGCAACTGCTCCAGGTGGGGGAGCTTCTGAGGAGGTTTCTGAAAGACCAGGGAGGCAATGGGTAGGTACAAATGTGGTTAGGAGAATAGAAAGTTGGAGAGGCCTTAATTGGAGAGAGGAACTGATGGACCATAAAGCCACATGGACGTACTGGGAATCAAGAAGCCCATCTCAAGGCTGGTCACCATGCAGGCAGAGGGAGATGGTTCCATACAGTGGCTCTTTTTCCACCCCGGAGAACTGTGCGTGAAGAAACCAAGTATTGAGTTTACTCGGGATTAGTGTTGTCGGCAAGTGGATATGAAGAGACAAGGGACTTCTACCTGATAGGTATGCTTTCTCAGTATGCCTCAAAGCCAGGATCTCATTGCCTTCTTCCCAAATCCACTATTTTTTTTTTTTTTTGGTTTAGTGACAAATACAATAACTCAGTAACTGTCATTTATCAAGCGCTATCAGATAATTTAAAATAAGCATCTTATGTGATCATAACAACTGCATAGGATATGTGTTTTCTTATAGTATGTACCATTTACAGATGTGGAAACTGGGGCTCACTAGGTTATAGATCTTACTCAGGGTATGTAAGTAACGAAGTCTGGATAAAAACTTAGGTTCATGAGGCACAGAAGTTCTTTACAGTCACCAACTCTAGGACCCCTTTCCTTAAAACCACCTTTACCTGAGGTTGTCCTTCCTCTCACACCACCTCTCTGCACCTCAGTTGTCACACTGTGTTCACCTCCCCCACATCTCTTACACCACTAGCTTCTTTCTTCCATGTACCTCCATCCCTGTCATTTCCTGCTTGGCTCCATCAGAACATAAGTTCTGCGAGGGCAGAAGTCATGAGGGGTCTTCCCTGTAATGTCCACAGGACTTCAACAGTGCCCAGCAAACAATCAGCTTGCTAAATACTCGTTGACCAAAAGAACCACCTATTGGGAGAGATCATTCTCAATGGGTACCTTGCATTTCTAGATGTCTCATGGCCAAGGAGCTGATGGCTTTTTGTTACAATAAGGTCTGGAGGATCTCTGCACAGTGAACTGGTGGATCTTTGCATAGTGAACAGCTTTGGAAAACAGATAGTGGAAGGCAGTTTTGTTTGCTGTTCATTGTGATAAAAATCCTGTCCGGGCAAATCACCTGCAGGTTTTCTTGTCGTCCATTTTAAAACAGCTAGGCTTCCCTAAACTAGAAGCCCTCTCATAGGACTTGAGAATTAAGAGAAACTGATCTTCACTTGTAATACAAGTCCTTTGTTTCTGGCCCTGGGCTTCTGTGTCTTCAGTCGTCACCCACAAAACTGTGGCAGGCCAGCTAGTTAGACTGAGGTACACAGTATCCCGGTACTCGCTTCTGGTCTTCATCGACTTCCACTAGGATAGTTAAGACGAACTCACTTCCTCCATCGTTTCCAAACAGGTACCTGTTTAGGTATATCAAAAGTCCCCTAGAGCGGAGATAATTATTTCTGACTCCCCAAACAGCACTTCCAGCCAGACTGGTCCTGTCACCTCTTGTCACTCTCTAGTTCTGTTTCAGCTCAGGCAACCACCTGTATGTACATAGTCTGCACTTGTGCATGTGCCCTGAGCAAATACATACATTTGCACTGTTCCCTCCACCATGGCCGGCTGCCTTTCCTCCTTTTGTCTACGTATCCTTTGGGGCCAGCATCCTTCAACACCTGTTTGGTACCCAGTCACAATTTCCCTCTCTCTTACTGCCCTCACTCGACTTATCTGTCAGGGTTCTGGGAAACTGAGTAGTATTATAGGGGCTGGCCTTGTAGGGTGGTAAGATGGAAGAATGCCAGGGGAAAAGGGCAGCCAAAAGTGGGAATTGAGGCAACATCCATGTAGGGTGGAAAAAGAATAACCACTGAGTGGGGTTGGAATCCTGAGAGTTCAAAGAAGGTGAGTCTGTAAAGACAGGTGAGGTCCCAGTTCAGGAGGCCTTTAGCCATGGCGGTCCATTTTCCTGAGAGCAGATGGCCTAATAAGAACACTCAGTTCTCAAGCGGCTTCTTTCGACAACCCCTCTCCTGCTCCCTGCCCACCCCTCCGCTTGTGTCCGCCATCAGAGCCTCTCACGCAGCCGGGGAGCCTCGCATTGACGCGGGCCCGCGCGTGAGTCAGGCCTGCGTCACGGCGCCCCGCCGCCAGGGTGGCCTTTCGGAAAGCGAGGGAACAGCGTGCGCTGCGCTCCGCCCAGCTCCGTTCCGCTCCGCAGAGCCGACGCGGACCGGGCGCGGGGACAGCGGCACTCGGCTGGGGCCTTCGCAGCCACGCGCTCCCTCCGGGATCTGTACCCGGGCGGCTCCCTAGAGCCCAGAGCGGGCAGAAGGCGGGAGTTGGGTTGGGACTGGCGGCAACAGGGGAAGCGACGAGCCAGTTGAGTCGCGTGCGCCGGCGCGCGCAGCTCCGGGTCCCGCAAGCCCCGGCTGGGGCCTGTTGCCGCTTGACTCCAGTTGCCCTCTGGAAGGACGGTGCACCCGCGAGCCGTTGGGGACCACGGCCGCTCGGCGGGAATCCAGGGGCCGAGTCCGCGCGACGGCCCACGCGGGACAGGTGAGTCGCTGTTTGTTCCCCAAATGGCATCCCCGGGACAGCCACTGCAACTTTGCTTGCAGTGGCCCCGCCCCAGCCTGGAAGGCCAGAGGACACCCGTGCAAGGCGGCGCTTCCTCCGGGTCTACAGGACCCTGTGCTGGCGCGGGGCTCCTTCCGCCGCTCCAGCCACCGTTGCCTGGCGACGGAGGCCCGGGCGGCCGACGTTCTGGCGCGTCAAGGGTGCACAGCATCTCCTGCACAGGTTGGACTTGAGCTTCAGCTTCTGGAGCTCAGGATGCCCCAGAACTCTGAAGGTAACAGGACAGCTGCAGAGGAGAGCACGGACGGAGGACCAGCGAGGCCAACTCGGTGGGTCCCTCTACCTGGAGCGCGCCCAGGGCACAGCCCCACAGGGAGGCTCCGGCGCTGCTGGAGACCCCAGCCTCAGACACTCGGCCATTGGCCCGTGACCTTGACGGTAACATTGGCTAGTGAAGCAGAACGTTCTCGCCTGAGATGAATATTTAATTCCCAGCTCTGGGGCTGCTCCTCAGTGAATTTGGGGCTAGAGTAGAAGAGCCCTTCCTCCCTCGAGGGGAGCGCATCTGGGGACCGAGAGGCAGAGATAGGAGACGTGCAATAGGAGCCACAGTCTAGAGGAGCCAGCTGTCTGGAGAGAGGCCTCCGCCACATTTATACCTGTGCAGACAGGGCTCTTGAAGGGATGTTCGCAGTAAATCAAGACTGCTCCCCCAGGGGCGCGGCCGCCTTGGAAGGAAGCCCGATGCTTTTTCCTCCTTAAAGCCCCAACAGCTCTATCAGGGGGTTAAGTTCAGTTCTGAGGCTACTCAGACAGACAGACCCAGTTACTGTCAAGTGGGCTTTATTCTTTGAAAATTTCCCTCCCCGCCCGTTCACCTTTCCTCCCTCCTCCCGTCTCTCCCTCTCTCCTTTACTACCACCCTCTTTGGAAATAGTTTAATGGGACATGTGAATTAGGAAATGTCTAAGTAGAGCGACTATGGAAGGCAGTTTAGTTGTGAACAAGAGGCAGGTTGGATTGGGTTGGGTTGGATGGGGATGAAAAATAAAGTGTGTCATTGT